>NW_006922179.1:230564-232324 GCF_000298275.1 Orycteropus afer afer
ATATTTAATTGGTGATTGTATGTTGGAGTGACTTGCCCACAATTTTTGTTTTCTTTGTTTTGTTTGTATATTATCTACACAAGCAGGGTACTGTGCTGTGGTCCTCTATTCACTAGTTGACAGCACTTACACACTCACCACCTGTCTCCTTTCCTGTTGTCAGCCTCTCATATGTCCCTGCTGACCTTGGCAAACAGCCTACTCTTAGATCCCTGGAATCCTAGTGAGAATGCTATCACTTTAGAATCCAAAATGTTGCCACTTGTAAACATTTAAAATGACTGAGCCCTTGGTCACTTTAAATATCCAAAATGGCCACTGCTTGTAAACATTTAAAATGACTGAGCCCTTGGTCACTTTAAATATCCAAAATGGCTGCTGCATGTAAACAATCAAAATGGCCATGCCCTCTGGACAGTGGAAAATCCATTGTCTCCCTCCTTGCTGTTTCCCTTCCTAGTCATAGGCCACCAGCACAGTCATCCCTGCAGCCCTTGGTGACCAGGGTTGATCTTTAGGTTAATTCTTAGGTCCCAACACCACTTGGATATATTCAGGCTGTTGGACCCATTAGATTAGCTGACAGTCTGCAGCTCTGACCATCTCTGTATTCACTGTTTTTATTCAGGTTTTTCTACTATTTGGTCCTTAATCCACTTCTTTATAGTTCCTTTCAAAGCTCAGGGCTCCAGGATTATCTTCTATATCTCTGTCAATTGGTTTTTCTTTTCTTTGTTGAAGAGGGTCTGTGTACTTGTCTGCCTATTCCTCCATCTTACCAGAAGGGTCCTTCCAGATTCTTAATTCTTATGTTATTTTGAATTTTATCAAATGCTTTGTGGTAGTTATGTTTGTGTGTCAAATTGGCTGGGCCTGGTTGAGTGGCTGGGCAGTTGATGGTAGTTATTCCACATGATGAGACTGGCAATCAACTCCATGGTGGGATCTACTGCAAGCAGCTGAGTAGCTGCCTTTGAGATGTGGTCTGCTTCCTGTATATGAGGAGAAGCTTTGAGAACGGTCTCTAGCCTATGGCATGCTTGGACCCCGCATGTAGCCATGTCATAGTTCAGCAGCCTGCTATGTTCTACTAACCTTGGGACTTACAATGAACCTAAGTTAATGGCCTGCCCTGTGGTTTGGTAACATTGGGACTGTGCCCTTTTACTTGTCAACCTTGGGGCGCCTCAGCCTCAGCAGCCAGCAGCTGTCTGAGTGAAGAATTGCCTCTAGCTCCAGTGGGCTGGGAGCAGGAGGCAGAACTGGACCCCTAGGTTGAGGGGCTTTCACCCAGCCCCTAGAGCCTGGCACTCTGGACTTGGACTTAAAGCCTCCAAATTGTAAGGATAAACTCCTGCTTGTTAAAGCCATCCCATTTGTGGTATATTTCCTGTCAGAATGGCTCTAGGTAACCAGAATATGCTTATTCTACATTCTTGTCACAATTATATATTTTTCTCCTTTAATCTGCTAATGCTGTGAATTACATCTATAAATTTTCTAATATGCAGTCATCTTTGGGTTCCTGGGATTTACCCAACTTGGTTGGGTTATGGATTTGCTAATATTTTAGGTAGGACTTTTGTCTTGCAGTGGTTAAGCATTTAGCTTCAAACCCCAAAGTTAGCAGTTTGAAACCGTCAGCTGCTCTTCAGGAGAAAGATGTGATAGGCTTCTTCTATAAAGATTACAGCCTTAGAAACCCTGTGGGTCAGTTCTACTCTGTCCTATAGGGTTGGTATGAGTCAGAATCTACTTGA
>NW_006922179.1:232531-257982 GCF_000298275.1 Orycteropus afer afer
TGTTAAGCAATAACTCCCCATTCAACCCTTGGCCCAGAGTTCTTACAATTCTTTTTCCGGTTTGGGATCAAAATGTACTGATCTCATAGAATAAGTTAAAAACATATCTTTTGTTTTTCTATTCTCAGGATTTTTATAAGAAGTTGAGATGATTTTTTCTCTGAAACATTAGCAAACCTCCACTATAAAACCATTTGGTCCCGGCATAGAACTTCTGATTTTATAGTCAATCCTATAGATTATCTTTCTTTTCTTTTTTTTTTTTAAAAAAAAAACCCTTTTCCCTGTTTGTACATGTAATATATCTTCATTGTGGAAAATAAAATAAAAGCATTATAAACCTCAACAATCATCCTTAAATTACTCATTAAAAAACAAGCAGAAATAACTACTTTCACATTTTGCTGAAGAGTGGGGTTGTGTAGTCAGATCCATAAGCCTCATCAGTTGTCAATTTCTCAGTAAGGCCTGTGGTGGTTGTTTGTAGTTACCATCTAGTTGATTCCAACTCATAATGACCTTACACTCTCATAGGCAGCCCAGAGGGTTTTCAAGGATGCAACCTTTTGGAAGCAGATCTTTAGGCCTGTCTTTCAAGGTGCCTGTGTGCATGTTCAAACCTCTAACCTTTTGGTTAGTAGTCAAGCACTTACCCTTTAAGCCACCCATGGACCCCATAGTAAGGCCTGCTATGCACTTTATAACTGCAAACCCTATATTTTGTTCCCCCCACCCTGTTTTATTTTTATCCATAGCATTTATCATATTCTAACATAATTATTTATTATGTTTCTTGTTTGTCTTCTTGCAATAAAATATGAGCTCCCAGAGGTTAGAGATTCTTGTCTTTTTACCTATTTTGTTCACTTGTTTTTTCCTAGTACCTAGAACATTTCCTAGCACAAGGAAGACACAATATTTGCTTTATATATATATATATATACACATACAGACTTCATTCTCTAATTTTACATAATGGAGTACTTGACTTTTTGGCTAAGCACTGTTTTATAAACATTTTCCTGAATCATTAATATTTCTCCTATGAGAGTGTACTGAATGCTCCATACTGCAATTATATACCTTGAATGTCTTTACACATCAGCATATATATGAATATACCTGTTTAAAATATTTGCATATTATTTCCATCTGTGGCTACAATATATCAAAGTATGACTTTGCTAGACTAAGAGGTATTTGTGTCTTGTGCCCACAACCTAATCTTCTGACTTGATAAATAGCTAAAGAGTCTGAAAATTTCTTTAAGTGATTTCCTTGTCTTAACAGTTTTAGTCCCTTATCTGTGAAGGTTTTACCTCCCAGGACACTGTGCTTCATTGCCATGGTTTGCTCGTTACTTCCTGCTATTTTCTTCCTGAGAGAAGAAATGTGAAAATGGAAAGATGCTGCTGATGGACAGGGTATGAGGCAAACAATACACTGGTTGCCACTGCCTGGAAGCCATGCAATGGAGGTCCACCTTCACCATTGTCCTGTTCAGAAACCAAGGGTAGGTGGTAGGAATATGATGATGTCCACCTGTGGTCTTTCACAGTGGCCCAGCATGAGTTAGCCAACACCTGTGTTTCTCAGTCCAATTCTACTGGCCTTAGTCCTACTTTTCAGAGTTGTTGCAATTTCCATCTGTGCACTGCAAGTAAAGGGTCTTTTGAAAATGCAGATATAGCTATGTTACTATCTTGCTTCAACAAATATAAAGTCATCCTATTGTTCTAGGAATAAAAATCTTCTATCACAAGGTCTATGGGACACTACATTAGGGACTATGTCCCTATGTACGTAGTCAACCTTATTTCTTTCCCTGGCCCACCACATATTCTGCCAGAGTGAATATATTCTTTAAACAACAACAAAAACTACTATCATATCTTGCAACATGCAAACTCTTATCCCCCCCCCCCCCCCCGCCACATTTTTAAGCTGCCTTTTCTATTCCTTACGTCTTCTTTTACAAAGTAACCCTTATGCCATTTTTGGCTTTTGTGTTAGACTGATTTTTTTTTTTTTTTTTTTTGGAAGCCTCTGATACTAGCATCTGTCTGGGAAAGGTGCTCCTTGCACTGAGTGTTTTAACCCTATCATAATGCTTATATATATTTGCCTCCAAGTTTGTGTGCCTTTGAGTCCGACCCGACTCATAAGCAAACCCTCCTTGGGTTTCCAAGGCAGTATCACTACGGAAGTAGATTGCCCAACCTTCCTTCCGAAGAGTGGCTGATGGGTTTGAACCACCAGGCTTCTGGTTAGCAGTCAAGTGCCTTAAGCACTATGCTACCAGAGCTCCCAGTTTATAGATTACATATCAATGTAATATATATCCATTTATAAATACATGTTGTTGTTGTTATGTGCCGTTGATTTGGACCTGATTCATAGCGACCCCTCCTTGGGTTTCCGAGGCAGTATCACTACGGAAGTAGATTGCCCAACCTTCCTTCCAAGGAGTGGCTGGTGGGTTTGAACCGCCAGCCTTCTGGTTAGCAGTCAAGTGCCTTAGGCACTATGCTACCAGAACTCCTATATAAATACATACATATACGTATATGTGTATATACACACAAAGACACACACACCTATACACATATGTATATATATATATTTCCTATTTGTCTTACAAATTTCTTGGCATAAACAGTGAGCACTTTCAGCATTGCATCTGTATGTTGAAACATTTCAATGGGTATTTCATCAGTTCCTAGAACCTTGTTTTTTGCCAGTTCTTTCAGTGCGCTTAGACTTTTTCCACCAGTACCATTGGTTCTTGATTACATGCTACCTCCCAACATGGTTGAACATCAACCAATTCTTTTTGATACAGTGACTCTGTATATTCCTTCCATCTTCTTTTGATGCTTCCTGAATCATTCAATATTTTGTCTATAGAATCCTTCAGTAATTCTCCTTGAGACTTGGATTTTTTCCTTCAGTTTTTTCAGCTTGAGAAATGTGGAATGTGTTCTTCTCCTTTGATTCTCATACTCCAGGTCTTTGCATATTTCATTATGATACTTTACTTTGTCTTCTCCAGCTGCCCTTTGAAATCTTCTGTTCACTTCTTTCACTCCCTCATTTCTTTACTTGCTTTAGTTACTCTCCACTCAGCTAGTTTCAGAGTCTCTTCTGATATCCATTTTGGTCTCCTCTTTTTTTCTTGTCTTTAATGACCTTTTTTTTCTTCATATATAGTGTCCTTGCTGTCACCCCATAACTTGTCTGGTCTTTGGTCATTGATGTTCAGTATGTCAAATCTATTTTTCAGATGGCCTCTAAATTCAGGTGGGATATACCCAAGGTTCACACACACACACACACACACACACACACTCAAGGTTAAAGGAGCTCTGGTGGCACAGTGTCCAAGGCATTTGACTGCTAATCAGAAGGTTGGTGGTTCAAACCCACCAGTCACTCTGGAAGGAAGATGGGGCAATCTACTTCTCTAAATATTTACTCCCTTGAAAACCCAGTGGGGGTCACTATGAGTCAGAATTGATTCAATGGCTGTGGGTTTTTTTTTTTTTTTAATACTCAAGGTTGTATTTGGCTCTTGTGATCTTGTTTTAAATTTTCTTCAGCTTCAACTTAAACTTGCATATGAGCAATTGATGAAGAGTTCCACAGTCCCTGACCTTGTTCTGACTGAAGACATTGAGCTTTTCCATGTCTCTTTCCACAGATAGAGTAGATTTGATTCCTGTGTATTCCATCTGGAGAAGTCCACATGCATAGTAACCTTTTATGTTGTTGCAAAATGTATTTGCAATGAATAAGTCATTGGTCTTGCACAATTCTACCATGTAATCTCTGATGTCATTTTAATCATCAATGGCTTATTTTCCCACTACTGGTGCTTCTTCCTTGTTTCCAGTTTTCACATACCAATCACCAGAATTCTGCATTGTGCCCATGCCAAAGAAACATGACTCAGCAGAATGCAGAAATTACCAAGCAATATTATTAATATCACATGCAAGTACAATTTTGCTGAAAATTATTTAAATAGGTTGCAGCAGTACCTCCACAGGGAGCTACAGAAATTTAAGCTGGATTCAGAGGAGGATGTGGGATGATGGATATCATTAATGATGTCAGATAGATCTTGGCTGACAGCAGAGAATACCAGAAAGATGTTTACCTGTATTTACTGAATATGCCATAGCATTTGACTGTGTTGTTCATAACATATTATGGATAACATTTCAAAGAATGAGAATTCCAGAACACATAATTGTGCTTATAAGGAACTTGTACATAGACCTAGAGGCAGTGATTCAAACAGAACAAGGGGACACTGCATAGTTTCATATCAGGAAAGGTGTGCATCAGGGTTGTATCCTTTCACCATACTTATTCAATCTTTATGCTGAGTAAATGATCCATGAAGCTTGACTTTGTGAAGAAGAATGGGGCATCAGATTTAGAGGAAGACTCAAGCCTGTGATAGGTAGATGCCACAACTTTGCTTGCTGAAAGTGAAGAAGACTTAAAACACTTACTGATGAATATCAAAGACTATAGACTTTAATATGAATTTCACATCAAAATAATAAAAGAAAAATCCTCACAGGTGGACCAATAAGAAGCATCATTATAAGTGGAGAGAAGACTGAACTTGTCAAGGATTTAATTTTACTTGGATCCACAATCAATGCCCGTGGAAGCAGCAGTCAAGAAATGAAATAACCTATCACATTGGGCAAATGTGCTGCAAAAGATCTTTTTAAAGTGTTAAAGGGCAAAGATGTCATGTTGAAGACTAATGTGTGCCTGACCCAAGCCATGATATTTTCAATTGCCCCATATGCATGTGAAAGCTGGACTATAAATAAGGAAGGCTGCAGAAGAATGGATGCATTTGAATTATAGTTTTGGTGAAGAATATTGAATATTCCATGGACTGCCAGAAGAATGAAAAAATCTGTCTTGGTAGAAATACAGCTGGAGTGCTTCTTAGAAGAGAAAATGGCCAGAGTTCATCTCTCATGTTTGATCATGTTATCAGGAGGGAGCAGTTCTTAGAAAATGATATCATGCTTGGTAAAGTAGAGGGTCAGCAACAAAGAGGAAGACCCTCAATGTGATGAATTGACATGGTGACTGCAACAATTGTGAGGATGGAGGAGGACCAGGCAGTGTTTTGTTCTGTTATATATTGGGTTGTTATGAGTCAGATCTCACTTGATGGATGGCACCTAACAAGTACATATATATACCTGTTGCTGTCGAGTTGATTCTGAGTCATAGACACTCTATAATGACTTTGTAGGACAGAGTATAACCACCCCATACAGGGGTTCCAAGGCTGTAATCTTTATGGAGGCACACTACCACATCTTTCTCCCATGGAGATGCTGGTGGGTTTGAACTACTGACCTTTTGGTTAACAACTGGGCACTTAACCACAGTGCTAGGACTCCTTTCTAGATAATAGGTTGTTGTTGTTGTTGTTGTTATGTGCCGTCGAGTCGGCCGCGACTCATAGGTAGTATATAATAATAAGGAGCTCTGGTAGCATAGTGCCTAAGGCACTTGACTGCTAACCAGAAGGCTGGCGGTTCAAACCCACCAGCCACTCCTCGGAAGGAAGGTTGGGCAATCCTACTTCCATAGTGATACTGCCTCGGAAACCCAAGGAGGGGTCGCTATGAGTCGGGGCCGACTCGACGGCAAATAACAACAACAACAACAACATATAATAATATGTATGTATTTAATATACACTATAGAGATACCACCTCAGAACCCCAAGGAGGGGTCACTCTGAGTTGCAATCAATTTGATGGCAGTGAGTTTGGTTTTTGGTATATAATTAGTCTGACCAACTTCTCTTGGATTACTTTTAAGATTCTATGTATGTAATCCTGCAATGAGCAAAATTTTTCTTTCTTTCTTTTTTTTTGCTTTCTCTGTCTCTGTCTCTGTCTCTCTTGTGTTAGACTAGAAGAAGCTTAGTTAACTGTCTAGACATTGCAGAAAAAGTATGGGGTGGTAGAGAGATTGAAAATGCAATAAAGAGAAGATGGTTCAGTGAACAATCTCAGAGAAAGAGAGGTAGAGGAGGATAAAGGACATTTGGGAAAAGTTAACATATGTCTCTCTAGGATGAAGTGGTTGGGGAATGGATGATGAAGATATGGAGAACTTTTAATTGGATTGTCTCCACCTTTTTCAGTAAGTGACACCATCTCTAGCCCAGTATGTTTGGGATAGAGATGGAAGCTTGAGATGATTAGAAAGGGTTTAGTATGGTTACAATGTAACATGAAATGTTGTTGTTGTTGTTATTTGCCATTGAGTCGGCCCCGACTCATAGCGACCCCTCCTTGGGTTTCCGAGGCAGTATCACTACGGAAGTAGGATTGCCCAACCTTCCTTCCGAGGAGTGGCTGGTGGGTTTGAACCGCCAGCCTTCTGGTTAGCAGTCAAGTGCCTTAGGCACTATGCTACCAGAGCTCCTAACATGAAATAGCAAAACAAATAAAAATTAAAATAATGTATGAGCAGTATGAAGGGATTGGTTGATATTACCCCAACAAACCCATTGCTGTTGAGTTGATTCTGACTTCTAATGGCCCTATAGGGCAGAGTAGAGCTGCTCCATAGAGTTTCCATGGCAATAAATCTTAACAAGAGTAGATAGCCACAGCTTTCTTTCATGGATCAGCTGGTGTGTTTGAACCAACAACTTTCTGGTTAGCAGTTAACCAAAAGGTTAACCAAAAGGTAAACTGCTAACCATTTGTGCCACCAGGGCTTCTTCTTGTTTAAAAAAAAAAAAAAGAAAAAGAAAGAAAACTTCTTTGTTTCTTTGGAGGAAAATGGTCCTAACTGAGAGAATGACATTGTGCAGGACAAGATGTTCAATTCCATCATTTTCTTTTTCTACACCAGGCTACTGAATATTAATGGAGAAAGCCACAGAATCATAACAAATGGGATCACTACATGTTGTAATATCTAATATCAACTGAAAAAATAAAAATTAGTTTAGTTATGATAATTTGTTATTGTTTTTGTTATGTGCCGTTGAGTCAGACCCGACTCATAGCAACCCCTCCTTGGGTTTCTGAGGTGGTATCTCTACAGAAGTAGATTACCCAATCTTCCTTCCGAGGAGTGGCTGGTGGGTTTGAACCACCAGCCTTCTGGTTAGCAGTGAAGTGCCTTAGGCACTATGCTACCAGAGCTCTTATGATAATTTGTAGTAATTGCTTTATGACTTAAAACCATCTCTTTAAAATTTCTCCATGGGTAATCTCTGGTTCTAGCATTCTGGCACATTAAATTCTTCTCATTTTGTTTGATTTTTTCTAATTATTATTATTATTGTTAATAATAATAAAACACATCTTAATTAATATTTTCTCCATGATTGAGGCATTCTAGTTATTTTCTTATCTCCTAAAACAGAGAACTCTGATATCCACCTGTTAAAAATTTTGCCATACTTTAAACTTTCCTTTTTGAAACTTGGCCAATAGTCTAAGGAAGATTATGAAGCTACCTAAATGATGTATGTTCAGGAATTCCAAAAAAGTTGGTTTTCCTCTAGCACATTGCAATTTAACTGGCTGATAGCTGAGATTTCACTTCCTTATTTGTTTGGCCACTAATAAATTTGACTGTTCTGGAAGGACATTAGAGAACGGAGATATTAGGACCAAAGAAAACAAACTTCCTCAAACTGTGCATATGTGTGTAGCAGAATGAGAAATTTATGAAGTGGTTTCCATTCATACATACTCAATAGCAGGAGATGATGATCAATTACGCCAAGATACCAGAAGCACCCACTGGCAGCAAATAACTATAGTAACTTTAGATCCCCTTCTTTAGTTGTAGTTGATTGGAATATTTTCCCCAGAATGGCACAGTGTAACACAATGAAAAAAACAAGAAGATGAACAAGAAGGGATGTACATCTGAGTTCAAATTCTAGGCCAGCCAGTAAGATCTGTGTGGCTTAAGCAAATTTATTCTCTCTTGAGCCTCAACTTCACTCATCTGCAAACAGGTAGAAATAAATTCATAGGATATTTTGAGTGGTAAGATAATAAAATTAAAGGACTAGTTTAGTGCCTGTTACATTGCAGGAACCTAATACATGAGCTCAAATGAAGTTTATCTGCTACTTTCCTGTGATTTCAGGATCTTTTTATAATTTATTCTCAGTGGCTAACTCAATAGTAGGAGAAGTTGAGTTTCCTCAACCAATACAGAGACTCCCCTGTACACTCTTTTTTTCAGATCATTTGAAATCATGGAACAATAAAGCTTGAAAAGCCTCAGAAAATACCTCTTCCCAAAGCTTCATAAGAAGCTTCTTACAAGAAACTATGGTCAGAGGTGTGGGATGACTAGTGACAGACCGTACACAGTACTGTTTCCTTCCACATAGGAAGACCAAACATAATTTTGCTCTTACTTTAATGCAGAAAAAGCATGGTAATGCAGCAGGCACAAAAGGTACAGGTGTTTTATTTTTGTTTTTTCCAAAATCACTCTTTCAAGAAAATTTTCCTTTTAATTCTTGTACATATAGCGTAAGTTGTATAGGATTGTAATAAGAGTAGAGATATAATTCTGAATCCTGCTTTTTACCCCAATCACATGGTAATCATTTTTTTCACATTGTTATGAAATATTTTAAGTGAAGATTTTAATGACTACATAATATTTTCCTGACTGGAAGTACTATATAAATACATTTTGCTACAACTGGAAATTTTAGTTGTTATTTATACAGAAATGAACATCAATGCAAAAAGCCTTTTCTTTCATCCTTTTATATAATATATTCTGAAAGTTGGGATATCTAGATCAAAGAATATTGACATTTAATGGATCCTAATATGTATTGCCAAATTACTCTCCAAAGTATTGTGCTAATTTACAATACCACCAACAAAGTGCATCAGATTCACTCTGGCTACTAGTATTAAGTGTTGTTTTTTTAATATTATTTGCCAATTTAATAGTTATGAACTTGTATTTCATTGTTTTTACTTGCATGATTATTAGTGTGGTTGAACATGTCTCTGTGTGTTTGTTTACATAGCATATTTCTTCTTGTGTGAATAGACTGTTCCTAGCCTTAGTCCACTTAGCTATTATAATCTTAAAACAATCATTTTGTGAGATATTGCTTACAGTAGTTTAAACAATCTTAAAAATTTCTATTTTAAATGAGAATTTACATATGTAATTTGCTGTTAAGTTTAAAATGATCATAATCACCTGGTAGTTTTGTCAAATTAACTCAAATAGAAGGAGATACTAGAGAATCTCTTCATATGTCAAAAATGTGCATATGCTTAAGGTCCTAAGGAACTCTGGTGTTTTAGTGGTTAAGGCATTTGACTGCTAACCAAAATGTCAGTTATACAAACCCACCAGCTGCTCCATGGAAGGAAGATTAGCCAATCAATTTCTGAAAAGATGTATAGACTTGGAAACCCAATGGGGGTTGCTATGAGTTGGAATCAACTCCATGGCAGTAAGTTTGGCTTTTTGGAGTGATATGCTAAGAATCAAATGAAGTAAAACTACTTTACCTTTGATATGGGAGACCTCAGCATTATATTTTCATGTTATAAAAAGTAATGATGTAAGAGAAGGAATAACTCATCTTAGATTTTTATAAAGCATTTTAAAAGAGATTGTTGAAATGCATATTTAAGGGCTATAGAATTATTTCTAAATTTGTATTATTTATGTAATGAAAAGATAGAGTATTATTTATATTATTGTTAACTTTTTATAAAAATGAAGATAAATATATCCCCTCTTGCTTGCATTCTTAATTTTGATTATTTTTTTTCTGAATGAGTATTTTTAAATCTGATATTGTGCATGGGAAGTCATGAGGGGTAGATTAAAAAACTCAAGCTTGATTTTCTTTTAAGAAGATTCAACATAAAAATATATGAAAAAAATATTATAATTGTGTTTCTAAAGTTCTTTTAGACATTTAAATGTTTTTAAAAAAACATTGGCTTAGAAGGTTTTGTGACTGACCATCTAGTCTAATTCATCTATGTTTTCTACCACATTCCCTAATGGTAGTATTTGAGCCTGTAGTTGTACATTACATTGACACAAAATATGCTACTTTAGAGGCAGCTCAACATTTGGGCAACTCTTAATGTCAAAAAATTATTTTCTATGTTGAACTAAAATTTGTTATCTTGTATCTTTAGTCACTGGGCTTGGTTCTATTCTTTAGAGCTCTATGGAACAACCTTAATCTCTCTTCCACATGACAGACTTTCAAATATTTGAAACCAGCTACTGAACAAATAACTATAATGCAAAGCACAAAAGAAAAACCATATTGTGGTATAGAGATAGTGTTTCCTGAATGGCTACAAAATGGGTAGAGATCTAGTTAGGTTAGAGAATCAAGAGGATGTGACAATTAAGATGGACTGGGGTGAATGGATAAAATCTTAGCAGAAGAATTTAGAGAGATGAGTTTTCCAAGTGAGGTGCACTGTAGAAGAAAAAACACATGAGCACAGATATGTGTAGGAAAAAGCTTAGTTTGGCTAGTACAAAAGGATAAATGTGAACCCTTAGAAAGTAAAAGCAGGGAGGTGTTTTGGTTACCTAGTGCCACTCTGACAGGAAATATACCACAAATGGGAAGGCCTTAACAAACAGGAGTTTATTCTCTCACAGCTCAGAAGCTTTAAGTCCAAGTTCAAAGTACTAGGCTCTAGGGGCTGGGTGAAAGCCCTTCAACCCTGGGGTCCAACTCTGCCTCCTGCTCTTGGCCCACTGAAGCTAGAGGCTTTTCTATACTCAGACAGCTGCTGGCTGCTGAGTCTGAGAAGCCCATGGTTGACAAGTAAAAAGGCACAGTTCCAATGTTACCAAACCACATAGCAGGCCATTAATTCAAGTCCATTGTAAGTCCCAAAGTCGGCAGAGCATGGCAGGCTGTTGAACAATGACATGGTTACATGCAGGGCCCAAGCGTGTCATAAGCTAGAGACCATTCCCAAAAGTGCTTCTTATATACAGGAAGCAGACCACATACCCAAAGCAGCTACTCAGCTGCCTGTGGTAGATTCCACCATTGAGTTGATTGCCAGTCTCATCATGGGGAATAAGTATCGCCAGCTGCCCAGCCACTCAACCAGGCCCAGCCAAATTGACACAAAAACAACCACCACAGGAGGTATACTGAAAAACCTTGCATGCAAACAGAGATGCATTGAATATTTTACAAGTAGGAAGGGCCATGTTTGAATCAGAGCTTTACGAAGGTTAATTGACAAAGGGACTAGTAGGACCAAAAGAAATGTGGAGAAATGGGAGGTCAGGAGATTAATTAATATTCTCTTATGAAAGTATAGTTATGGTGTGGGGAAACTGGAATTCTTTTCCATTGCAGGTAGAAATGTAAAAATAGTTCAGCAGCTGTGGAAAATAGTTTGGTGAGTTCTTAAAAAGTTAAACACAGAATTACTGCATGACCCAGTGATTCCACTCCTAGATATATACCTAAAAGAATTAAAAATCTATATTCAAACAGACACTTGTATAGTAATGTTCATACCGGCACTATTTACAATAGCCAAAACATGGAAAACTCCAAATGTTCAATAAATGAATGGGTAGACAAAATGTGATAGACCCATACAATGGAATATTATTCACCCACAAAAACTAATGGAGTACTGACACAAGCTACAAGGTGGGCAAACCTCAAAAACATTATGCTGAGTGAAAGAAGCCAGGTGTAAAAGGTCACGTATTATATGATTTCATTTATATGAAATATCTAGAATAGGTAAATCCATGAAGGCAGGAAGAAAATTGGTAATTGCCATGTGTTGGGAGAAGGAGGAAATGGGGCTTGACTGCTTCATGGGTACATCATTTCTTTTGTTGGTATGAAAATGTTTTGGAACTAGAAAGAAGTGGTGGTAGCACAACATTGTGAAATGTGCCACTAAATTGCACAATTGAAAATGGTTACTTTTATGTTATGTGAATTTCACCTCAATTAAAAATGGAAAAAATTATAGTCAGGGGACAATGAGAGCCGGAATAGCTGACAGAATTTGAAATGGAAAGGAGAGAAGGATGTGGGGTTGAATGTACAGTAGAACCGTGAAAGCCTGAACTGTGAGTAAGCAGAATCTTGTCAGAAAAGGAAAATTCAAGTATTTTCTATTAATAGTGATAGAAAAGTGATAATATTTCACCTTGTCAAAGGTAGAAAACTTGAAAGACCTAGATAATAAACAAGGCAGTCCACTGAATTCTGGCTCTCACATATTTCACTGCATATAATTTTGAAACATTTAGTGAAGGGAATAAAAGGAAATGGATTTGAATGGATAAAAGATGAGTACCGATTTTCACTTTGAAGCTCTGGAGAATTGTGGTACCAGAAACAGAAATAGGAGAATTATAGGAGAAAGACAATGAGTTGCTTTTGAACCCATAACACAGTGTTTGTAGGGCTATGGCCAATAAAAAAGCCAAACCGAACTCACTGCCGTCGAGTCCATTAGATTCATAAACTCCTTGGGTTTATGAGGTGGTTATGGAAGTAGATTGCCCAATCTTCCTTCCAAGGAGTTCAAACCCACCAGCCTTCTGTTTAGCAATCATAAGCCTTAGTCCCTACACCACTAGAGTTCCCTATTGCCAACAGGCATTTAGAAATACAACTATCACTCTGTTTGCTCTCCCAAAGGGCTGGAATCAGATGTGTGGCTATGTAGGAGTCCACCAGGCACTGTCAGTCAAGTAGTCAAGAGTAGAATCCCAGAAGAAACCAATTGAGATGGAAGATTGGGGAAGGGCACCGTAAGTGCCATGCATAGTCAGCAGATGCAGGAAAGGTCTAAGAGGCAAACAAACAAACAATCCAGGGAGGTTTACAAAGTCGGGGAGTAGTGGAGAGGTTTAGACAGGCAAGAAAAGAGGCTGGGATTTCCCTCAGTTTTCGTAGCTACAAAAGAACATGTCTGCCTCAGTGAGTTGTGATAAAGGAAAGATGCACGTAAAAAGTCAGTACTGTACCTGGAAGATAGTAAGCATTTCATAAACACATTAACGCTGATAGTATATGATGCTATCAGTTTACAGAGAAACTCATCCTTTTAAGAAACTATATAAAAGTTTTTAGTTATCATTCAAAGTATCCTCCATAGTCACTTTCATTTTTAAAATTGTTACCCCTCAAAGCCATAATATTGTGAACAACAAAGAACATTTGATTAGGGATAAGGTCATCAGAGTCCTATTGCTGGTTTCTTCTAACCGACTTCGTGCTCTTACTAAAGTTCCTTATTTTGTCTTGGCACGTATATCTTCCTATTAAAAAGATAGGCCTTTATGACATCTAGAATATCTTTAGGAGCTCTGGTGGCATAATGCCTAAGGCATTTGACGGCTAACCAGAAGGCTGGTGGTTCAAACCCACCAGCCACTCCTTGGAAGGAAGATTGAGCTATTGAGCATAGTGATACTGCCAGAGAAACCCAAGGTGGGGTCTCTATGAGTCGGATCCAACTTGATGGCAGTGAGTTTTGAGTTAGAATATCTTTTAGTTCTAAATGTAGATTCTATGAGATAATGATTTATAAGACAGGTTGTTTTTGAAACCCCTAATCTTTGTAACTGTAGCCAGGTCACTAAATTTCTCTTGTCTTCAATTTTCATATCTTTTAATTGAAGGGGTTGGACTTGAAAGACCTTTCCAGTGTCAGCATTAAAGGATTTTGTAGTTCCCAAAGGATTTGCCTGTTTAAGCTAGTCTCAGATTACACCAGTGCCTCAGCTTCCCAATAGACAGCATTCAATGAACTGGATATTATTTAGTTCATCAAAACTTTTTAAAACTGGGATGTTATTTAGTTCATAAAACCTTTTAAACTGAAGCATAAGAGACTGAAGCAATGAACTTTGAATTTGATAGATTTAGACTGATTAGTACTTTTTTGAAAGACAATAAGGTGCCAAATAGGCTTGGGGACCAACTTTCTTTGAATTAGGTGATATTTAAAGGACAGAATGTTAATATAATGAGATTTTCCCCAAACTAACCTGTTGTCAAACAAGGAATGAGTGAGGAAGTGGAAAAATGTGGTGATTTATAGGTTATCATCATCAAAATTGTGTATGTTAAGCTTTAGTAAGAGATTGTAAATTGCAGGGCACTGTGTCCATGCAGAACATGTACATAGACCAAGAAAGAGTCATTAAAGCAGAACAAGTGCCTACTGCATGGTTTAAAATTAGGAAGGGTGTTCCTCAAGGTTGTATCTTTTACTATGCTTATTTAATATATATGCTGGGCAAATATCCAAGAAGATAGACTATATGAAGAAGAAAATTGCATTAGGATTGGAGGAAGACTTGCTGACAACCTGCAATATGTGGATGAACAACATCTGCAACATGCAGATGATTGCTGAAAGTAAAGATGACTTGAAGCACTTCCTGATGAAGACCAAAGACTACAGTCTTCTGTATGCATTACACTTCAACATATATATACATATATATCCTCATAAGTGGAGCAATAAACAATATCATGATGAATGGGGAAAAGATTGAAGTTGTCATGTATTGAAGTTTACTTGGATCCACAATCAATGCCCTTGGAAGCAGCAGTCAAAAAATCAAATGATGTATTGCACAGGAAAATCTGCTGCAAAAGACTCCTTTGATGGGTTCAAGAGCAAAGCTGTCACTTTGAGGGCTAAGATGTGCTTCACTCAAGCCATGGCATTTTCAATCACCTCATAGACATGTGTCCACAGAAAAATTGATGCATTTGAATTATGGTGTTGGTGAAGAATACTGAATAAACCATGAACTACCAGAAGAATGAACAAATCTCTTGGGAATATATAGCCAGAATGTTTCTTAGAAGTGGGGATGGAGAGACTTCATCTAAATTTCTTTGGATATATGATCAGGAGGGACCAATCTTACCAGATATCATGTTTGGTAAAGTACAGGATAGGGAAAAAGAGGAAGACTCTCAACAAGATGGACTGACACAGTGGCTACAACAGTGGGCTTAAACATGACAATCAATTATTATGAGAATTGACACAGGACCAGGAAGGTTTCATTCTGTTGTACATCAGCTTTCTGTAAGCCAGAAGCTACTCCATGACATCTAACAGCAACATGCCATATCTTAGTAATGTATATAGCCTTCTGCCTCTTGAAATCACAAGTTAATGTAATACTTTGCTTTACATTACATTGCATCACTAATTTGCTAAATACAACTTCAAAGATAAATATCCAATAGTGAGTCAAGATAAGCAAGTGTCTTTCAAGTTCATTAGACACTAGAGTCAAATGTTTTTAAGAAAATTAATTTAAAAGGAAGGGAATTAACATTTATGGAGTACCTATTATGTCAAGATAGTTTAAAAATATGAAACTACTAGTGAGGATGTGGAGAGATTGGAACTCTCATACACTGTTGGTGGGACTGTAAAATGATACAACCACCATGGGAATTAATATGGCAATTCCTTAAAATGTTGGACACAGAAATACCATTTGATCCAGCAATCCCATTACTAGGTATATAACCTGAAGAAGTGAGAGCCAGGATAAGAATAGATATATGCACACCCATGTTCATCGCAGCACTATTCACAATAGCAAAGAGACAGAAACAGCCTAAGGGCCCATCAACAGTTGAGTGGATAACCAAACTCTGGTACATGCATACAATGGAATACTATGCAACATTAAAGAATAATGTGGAATCCACAAAAATACCACATAACGTGGAAGAACTTGGAGGACATTATGCTGAGTGAAATCAATCAATCACAGAAGGACACATATTGTATTAGTCCACTATTGTAAAAAGTCAAGGAAAGGTTTATTTATGGAAGGAATTTTTCTTTGTTGGTTACCAGGGATGAGAGGAGAGGTGAGCAAAAATTAGTAGATAGGTAAGAGACAAGTATTGATTTAGGTGAAGTGAAAAGTGATATACCAAAAGCGAGTGACCAACACAATGACAGTAAAGAAAAGGAAGACACAGGTGCACAAGAGGTAGAGACAACAAAGATAAACACTTTTACATAGAAAATACTGAATTAACCAGTAACAACAAACATTAATCTATGGGTAGATACACAGGTAGACAGGCTGATTGATCAGGTATGTTTATGAAAAAGAGAATATACCTGTGACAATATGTAAGTTTGGCAGACAATACTTCTACATAAGTATTTGTATTTGTATGTGCTATAAGAATGCCCACATAAATAGAACTAATAGCATAGTGCCTAAGGCACTGGACTGCTAACCAGAAGGTTGGCAGTTCAAAACCACCAGCCACTCCTCAGAAGGAAGATGGGCCAATCTATTTCTGTAGTGATACTGCCTCGGAAACCCAAGGAGGGGTCGCTATGAGTTGGGTCCGACTCGACGGCACATAACAACAACAACAATAAGATGCAAAGTTATCATAACATCTATCCATAGCCAGCCACCTCAAAGGAGCGAGTTGATGGACCTGTGGGCTTGGGACCAAGGTTGCAGGGGACATTAAGCTCAACTAGAATAACATATTACACAAAAACATTGTTCTATATCCTACTTTGGTGAGTAGTGACTGTGGTCTTAACAACTTGTAAGTAGCCACCTAGATGCATCAATTGGTCTTTCCTCATCTGGAGCAAAAAAAAGAATGAAGGAAACCAAAAACACCTGGGAACAATTAGTCCAAGGGACTAGTGGATCATGCAGACCTCAGCCTACGTGACCATGAGACCAGAAAAAGTAGATGGTGCCTGGCTACCTCTGTCAAGCACTTGGAAAAGGACCAGTGCAGGAGATCCTGGATATAGTGGGAGAAAAATGTGGAGCAAAACTCAAAATTATATAAAAAACAACAACTACACGAAAAACTATGCTTACAGGTCTGATAGAGGATGGTGAGCCCCCAAGATTCTGGACCCCCTTCAGGGCCTGGAATTGAGCTCACTCCTGTGCCTTCCAGCCAAAGAATAGACATGAATAGACATGTAAGGTGAACATTTCCACCAGGTAGGTATAGTCCTTAGAGCAATCAATCATGGGAGATCAGAAGGGCAGTATTTGCATAGGGAGATAGGTCAGAGGGCAGGAATGCATAGGAAAGAAGGACACAGGGAAAAGGTAACCACAGGGAGGAGGTGGGAAGAGAGCTGTTACATTATGGTGTTGCAATTAATGTCTTGAAACAAAATGTGTATGAACTGCTGTATGGGAAATGAATTTGCTCTGTGAACTTCCACCCAAATCACAATTAAAAGAAAAAAAATGCTTGGATGAAAAACAAAAAAGAAACAAAGGAATAATTCCATTAAATTTGTTGGACTTACTGGTAAAACCTAATTGGTCCAGTAACATTTGATTTTATATTTTATTAATAGAAGATTGCAAATATTAAGCATTTTATAAGATATAATAAAATGAGATTGATTATAATCAGAATTATTGTTCATATTATGATTTGATAGAATACATTTTAACCAACTAATTGAATAATGCACAGGCAGTCTTATAGAAGAAGTCACATGAAATCTTTACTTGGGCATTTCATCCAAAATAAACTAATAGTCCCAGAACACATCTCAGTTAATTTGAAAAGAACCAGCATCATCAATCTATCCTGTTTTCAAGACTTTTTCTTTCAAGCTGATGATTTATCTTTAGGAGTCTTGAGAATAACTGAAAATAATGGCTTATTTTTAAATATATGAAAAATATTCACGGAATTCACTATTTTCTAAATATGCTACCTGCCCTCTTTGATTTACTTCCCAAAGACTCTCCCCAAAAGCAAGGAATTTTTTAAACAATAATCAGAGGATGGAAGAGATGTCTAGGTCATCAAAGGAGAAAAAAAAAAAAAACTGTTTTTTTTTGAATCAGTAATATGTGTATAGAATAAATAATTCAGAAGGCAGCAAACAATGCACACTGTAAAATAAGCCTCCTTCTCACTTTTTTCTCAGTCTCTATTTTTTTCCTCAGAGGCAACCACTGTTACCTCTGTAACAGTGTAATAAAAATAACAATAGCTAACATTTATAAGCCATTTGTAACATTTATATAAATGTTATATGAACATTTGTAAGCCATAAAATTTGTAACATTTATATTTACTGTGTGCCTAGGAGCTGTGGTGGTGCATTGGTTAAAGCATTTGGCTGCTAACCAAAAGGTTGGTGGTTCGACTCACCAACCACTCCATGGTAGAAAGATGAGGCAATCTGCCTTTGTAAAGATTTATAGCCTTGGAAACCCTATGGGGGCAGTTTTACTCTGTCTTATAGGGTCAAAATTGACTCCATGGCAGTGAGTTTGGTTTGGGTTACTGTGTGCCTGTTAAGATTTTAAATATTTTAAGTCATTTGATACTCACAACATCCATTGATAATACTATTATTTGATATTAATAACTAATAATGACATTATTGTCATTTTACAAATGAGGAAACTGAGGTACAGAGAGGTTAAGTGACTCTCCCAAAGAGTTATTTGTGCAATACTGCCATAACAAAAATATTCCACAAGAGGGTAGCTTTAAAGAATGGGACTTTATTGTCTCAGAGTTTTGGAGGCTCAAAGTCCAAATCAGGGAATTGAATCTAGAACAAGGCTTTCCTTATTATTAGCCCCTGGGGTTCTTTGTCATTCCTTGGTGTGTTTTTCTTTGTTTCTTTTTTCTTTTTTAACTTTTTATTATGATTTGGGTGAAAGTTTACAGAGCAAATTGGTTCTCTGACAATTCATGCATGTTTTGTTTTGTGACATTGATTGCCATCCACACAATGCAACTCTTCCCACTTCCTCCCTGTGTTTACCATTTCCATTCCTCCTTCTTTCCTATCCCTTCTTGTCCTCTGAGATTTATCCCTGGGCAAATGTTGCCCTTTTGATTTCATTTGGTTCAATGCTCTAAGGAGTGAGTTCCTCCCTGGTGTTATTGTTCACTTTATAGTCCTATTTTTGGCTAAAAGTTAAGCCATGGAGGTGATTTCTGTTCTAGGTTTGAAGGATGTCTAAGGGTTATCTATAGTCCACCAGTCTCTATCAGACCTGTAAGGCTGGACTTTCTTGTTTGTTTTTTGAGTTTTGATTCACATTTTTCTTCAGCTTTGTACAGGACCTCCTTTTGTGATTCCTATCAAGAAGTCCAACAGTTGTAGCTGGCACCATCTAGTTTTTATGATCTCAGGTTAAAGTTCTGCAGTTGCCACGCAGAACTCACAGATTATGGAGTTTAATAGGGAAGCATCAGGCTACAATTCAAGTTCAGGAACAATGCTCAGTCTTTCTCAGCCTGCCGTCTATCAGCCAACAGTCTCTTACAGTCTCTCTCCCAGCAGTGCGTATCTCTCAGCAATGCATGTCTCGTGGTGTCTCTTTCTCAGCAGCACATGTCTCTCAGGAGCGTGTTTCTCTCAGCAGCACATCTTTCTCAGCCAGCAGTCAGAGAGACTTCTTCTGCCTCTAGGAGGCCTCCTTTTGAGTCTGGGAGAGTGGACAAACTAACCAATCAAAGAATCAGAATTCTAAGCACCAGAGAGAGAGCAAACTTCCCAGAACATGGCTTCGTGCCTCTCACAAGAGAAGTACCTCAGGTGGATAACATTTACAATCAGGAGCTCCTCAGTTGCTCATGGCAAATTCCACCACAGAGTTTACAAAGACTTATGGCTAGAAAAGTCATACCAGGTAATTTACTACGGTGCAACTGGGCACTCTACTTCTATAGAGATACCACCTCGGAAACCCAAGGAGGTGTTGCTTTGAGTCAAATTGACTCAATGGCAGTGAGTTTTTTTTAAAATATTTTTTTTAGCGTTTCTTGTAATGTTGATCTGGTTTTCAAAACTTCCTTTGATTTCTGTTTATGTCTTAACTTCAACATATTTAGGGGCCAATTTACAGGATGTAAAATTCTTAGTTGGCTACTTTTTTTCTTTCAGAATTCAGGGCATCCTATTGACTTCTTGCCTACGTGGTTTCTCCTGATAAATCAGATCTTTGTTTTTCTGGTTCTCCTTTGTAGGTGACTTTTTTTTTTTTTTTTCTTTTAATTCTTTCATTTTCTTTGGTTTTGGAAAATTTGATTATGGTATATATTGATAATTTTCTTTTGAGGTCTGTCCTATTTGGGGTTCATTGAGCTTTATGAATGTATGTATTCTTGTCTTTCATATTAGGGTTCTTGTTCAACAGATCTTTGACAGTATTTTTTTTTTTTTTTCTTCTCTCTCTCTCTTTTCTTTTTTTTTTTTTGTCTGTTCCTGTTCTGGAATTCCCATTACAAGTAATTCTTCTTCATGGTGTGCCACATAATTCTTTTCCTTCTTCATTTTTTTTTTTTTAAAATTCTGTTTGTTCTTCTAACAGATTATTATTAAGATATTTCTCTTTAATTTCCCTGAATTCTGCCTTCTATTGATTCAGTTCTACTCCTTTGACTTCCAATGTTATCTATTTCTGAAATTTTAATATTAATCTCTGGATTTCTATTTTTTCTTTTTTTTATGGATTTCTATTTCTTCTTTTTCAATTTTCCATTTATTTTGTCAATTTGTTCTTGTATTATTTTCCTGAATTCTAGAGTTTTGTCTGTGTTTTCCTTTATTTTTCTATGATTTCCTTGTTCTTGTCTTTGATTTCCTTGATCACTTTCTTAATCTCTTGAAGCATCCTAAGTGTAATTCTTTTGTATTCCATATCAGATAGTTCCAGTAGCATTTCTTCCCTGCAAGATTTTCTGGCCTGTATTTTGATCATGTACTTGAGCCAATTTGTTGTTGCTGTTCTTTTTTTTTTTTTTCCTTTTTTAATGTGATTTGAAGTTGTCTGTTGTTTCAAAGTCATTGTGGTGCTATTGTATTAATTTGTTGATTTATGTTGTTTTACATCACCTTTTATTTATTTAAAAAATATATCTAGGTACAGGACAGCCATGCAGTAGCATAGTTACTAGCTTGGCATCACTGGGGTGCTCACCACTTCTCTCCAGGTGAATTTGGTAGCAGGTTGGAATGTGGATGTGAGTCTCTAATTTCTGGTTGTATAGAGCAGCTGAGGGGAGGGTGCAGGGTGGGTGGGGGTTTGCCTTTGATCTAGTGGTGATGGAATGAGTGGTGGCATTGTCTCCGTGAGTAGGGCAGCAGGTATGGATGGTATGGCTGGGTAGGTTCACTGACTTTTGACTGATAGGGGAAAAAAAAGGAGAAGGGGAAAGAAAGACAAAAATAGTGAAGAAAAAAAGAGGAAAAAAAAAACATGAAAGAGGAGGAGGGAAGAACTAAGGCAAAAGAAGGAAAGAAAAAGAAAAATGAGAAAAAAAGTGGCACAGAATTGGTGCGGGTGCTAGCCACCAAACAAGGTTGCAGTGGGAATGTGGGCCTCAATTCATGGGAATGCACACTTCCAAAAGCAGAGGAGTAGGGAAAGGCACTGTTTGTATGAAGGAAGTGGGGAGTGGGACTCTTGCTTCACAAAATAAGAAAATAAAGGAGGGAAAGAGAAAAAATAAGGGGGGGGGGAGCAAAAGAGAAGAACTGATAAGAAAGAAAAAGAGTAAAAGTGGCATAGCTCTTATGAGGAGAGATTTGATGGGCCACTGGGTGGTGGGAGTGATGAGACATGCTTCTGGTCACCAGGAGGATTTGCTGGGTGGATGGTGGGGCAATCACTCTTGTATGGTCACTGATCACCAATGTGGGTGTTGGTGCAGTGTTGGGTTAGAGTTGCCCTTTGTCTGCTTCCTTCCTTGATCAGAATACTGCTTACAATTCAAAATGGCTATGCTGTGTTGTGCCAGTTGGCAGTTCACTGCTCCATATGCCTCCTTGTTTCTTACTTTTGTTCACCCTCTTTCTTTAATCAGTATTTGAAATACTTATTATCCTTTCCTTTGAAATTCTGGGTTCCACGATTGTCATTGTATCTATTTCACTTGGTTTCTCAGGTCTTTGTTGTAGATGTTCTGGCTGGTATATCTGCCTTGTCTGCCATCTTGGATCAACCTCTTAGAGTTCTTTTTACCCTGTGTCTGTCTTTGTGACTATTCTGCTGTTTTCCTAACTCAGAAGTGATTACATTTAAAACCTACTCCACTCCTCGGAAGGAAGATGGGGCAATCTACTTCCATAGTGAAAACCCAAGGAGGAGTTGCTATGAGTCGGGTCTGACCTGACGGCACATAACAACAACAAAAAACTACTCTTGTATAACCCAGGTGTAAAAAAAGAAAACCCCTATTTCCAAAATCCAAAAACCTAACCCACCACAATTGAGTTGATTTTAACTCATAGCAACCTTATAGGATAGAGAATAATTGTCTTATAGCATTTCCAAAGCTGTAAATCTTTATGGAAGTAGACTGCCTTATTTTTCTTCCAATGAGCAGCCATTGAGTTCAAACCACCAACATTTTGGTTAGCAACTGAATGCTTTAAACACTGTGGTATCAGAGCACCCTCATATTTACAAAAAGGGTCATATTTACATATACATGGGTTGGGATTTCAATACATAACTTTTGAGGCACAATTCAATCCATATCACCAAGTTTTCAGAGCTAGTAAGTGATGAACTGAGATTTGAACTGAAATAGGCTGGTTCCAAAGAGCCCTTGTGGCATAGTGGTTCAAGCCCTAAGGTGCTAACTGAAAGGTCAGCATTTGAAACTCACTGGCTGCTCTGTAGGGGGAAGATGTAGAACTCAGTTTCTGTAAAAATATATAGCCTTGGAAATCCTATAAGACAGTTCTGCTCTGTCCTATAGGGCCACTATAAGTTAGAATTGACTTGACAGCAGTGTTTTCTTTTCTTTCTTTCTTTCTTTTTTTTTTTTTGTGGGGGAAGGGTTAGGCTAGCTCCACTGTACATTGTATTTTTACATTAAAGACTGGCTAAAAAAAAAAAAGCTGCTTACTTTTCAGTCTCATGGATTTACCATATGTTTTAACCTGATTCCCTAATGATAAACATTTAGAGTGCCAGTGATCTTTTACTGTCCAAGAAATGCTTCAATAGCACACATCTGTCAAATGTGTTAGGATTTATATATGCCATTTATGATATTCTGCACAAAATGTGTGAGATAGATGTTATTATTCTCTTTTGAAAATTTAGGCACAGAGGGATTAAGTGATTTGTTAAAGGTTTCATAGCTACTAAGTGGTAATACTAATATCCAACATAGGCTATTTTGACTAAAAGCAGAATTTTATTTCCATTGGGTTACAAACTTGTCACTCATCATAATATTGCAATAGGAAGTGCAAAAGTTATTAGAGGAACAGAATCAACCAGTCTTGACAGCTCATTGAACTCTGATGTTCCAACCTGATGACTTGGGCAATGGAGTCACCATAAACAGAAATAGGAAACACAGTAGGAAGAGCAGATATAAGACAGATGTCCAATGCTGATGAGCCTTAAGTTCTCTTAGACAATCCCTTCTCAGCTTTCACACCTTCTTGCCTTCATGGGCAGATGTGAAGAGGAACCCTTGAACTCCTGTACTCGGGAAGAAAGAAAAAGCTAGAACTCGAGTTCTTTGTATAAGGCAGCTTCTCCCGTGGCTTCTATGCCTCTACTGACAAGAGGGAAGCAGTGGCTAGATATATGCTTGAGTCTAGCAAGTCTTTTCCCTCTCTTACTCTTCCTCTTTCCTCCCATTCTTTCTCATCACTCTCAATCACCTTGAAGAGATCAGGACAAGTTTCATTATGGTCTTCAATTCCATTTATGTTGGACATTCTAGGATAATATAGTAGATTTGATTCCTTTGCATTCTATCTGGTGAGGTCCATGTGTATAGCCCCCATTTGTGTTGTTTGAAAAAGGTATTTGCAATGAATAAGTCATTGGCCATGCAAAATTCTATCATGCCATCTCCAGCATTATTTCTATCACCAAGGCCATATTTTCCAATTACTGATGCTTCTTCTGTGTTTGCAACTTTTTCATTCCAATCTCCCAAAATTATCGATATATCTTGATTGCATATTTGATCAATTACTGACTGCAGACATTGATAAAAATCTTCAATTTCTTCATCTTTGGCTTTAGTGTTTGGTGCATAAATTTGAATAATAGTTGTATTAACTGGTCTTCTAGAATTATACAGATAGAATGCCGTCACTGACAGCATTGTACTTCAGAATAGATCTTGAAATGTTCTTTTTGACAATGAATGCAAAACCATTCCTCTTCAATTTGTCATTCCACGCATAGCAGACCATATGATTTTCCAATTCAAAATAGCTGATACCAGTCCATGTGAGGTTAATAATGCCTAGGATATTGATCTTTATGAGTTCCATTTCATTTTTGACAACATCCAATTTTCCTAGATTCACACTTTACACAAGGTGCTCTGGTGGTGTGGTGCCTAAGGCATTTGACTGCTAACCAGGAGGTTGGTGGTTCAAACCCACTAGCCACTCCAGGGAAGGAAGACAAAGCAATCTACTTCTGTAAAGATTTACCTCCTCGTTAACCCAATGGGGGTCACTATGAGTCAGAATTGACTTGATGGCAGTGGGTTTGGTTTTTAGTTTGCAGCAGTTTCTTCTCATTTTGAGTCATACCACATCAGAAATGAGGGTCCAGAATACTTTACTCCATCCATGTCATTAAGATTGACTCTACTTTGAAGAAGCAGCTCTTTCCCTGTTGTATTTTTAGTGCCTTCCAACTTGAGGGACCCATTTTTTCAGCAGTATATCAATGATAGCCTCATATGCATATGAAAGCTGGACAATGAATAAGGAAGACAACAGAATAATTGGTTCATTTGAATTGTGGTGCTGGCAAAAAATATTCAATGTACCATGGACTACTAGAAGAAGGAACAAATTTAACTTGGAGGAAATACAGCTGGAAAGCCCCTTAGAAGTGAGAATGACCAGACATCGTCTCTCATACTTGGGTCATGTTGTCAGAAGGGACCAGTCCCTGGACAAGGATATCATGCTAGGTAAAGTAGGAGATCAGCCCCAGGGTTACAGATGAGGAGAGACAACTCAGGGATGCCAGAAGTAGCAAGCGGGAAGAGCAGGAGAAAGGGGATTAAAAGTCAGGAAGCCAGAGAGGAGAGCAGTCAGCTGAAGGGATTAGGTGAGGAGAGGCAACTCAGGCAAGCCCAGAGTAGCAGGCCGGAAGAATAGGAGAAAGGGGATAAAAAGCCAGGAACCTGGACAGAGGAGCAGTCTGCCCCAGGGACAACTCAGGGATGCACAAGACATCAGGGCAGAAGAGCAGGAGAAAGGGGATTAAAAGCCAGGAAGACAGACAGAGGTACAGTCAGCCACAGGGACCCAGGTGGGGGTGATACGAGAGGTCTCCAACAGCAAGACAGACTTGTCTGTCGGTTTGTCCTACTGTGGTGACACGTA
>NW_006922179.1:260912-297225 GCF_000298275.1 Orycteropus afer afer
GCAAGAATGGCCAGACTTCGTCTCACCTATTTTGGTCATGTTGTAAGAAGGGATCATTCCCTGGAGAAGGATGTCATGCTTGGTAGGGTGGAGGGTCAACAAAAGAGAGGGAGGCTTTCAACGAGATGGATTGACATGGTGGCTGCAATGATGGGCTCAAGTATAGCAGGTATTATGGGGCTGGTGTGGGATCGGGCAGTGTTTTGTTCTGCTGTGCATGGGGTCGCTATGAGTTGGAAATGACTCGACGGCACTTAACAACAACAACAAAGTAGGAGATCATTCAAAAAGACCCTCAATAAGATTGATTGACATACTGGCTGTGACAATGCGCTCAAGCATGGCAATTGTTTGGAGGGTGGCACAGGATTGGGCAATGTTTCCTTCTCTTGTATATAGGTTGTTATGAGTCAAAAATAACTTGGTAGCACCTAACAACAATATTCTAGGAAGAACAAGACTCCACGGTCATCTCCATCCCATGCATTCTCATTTCTTTGTCTTTGAAGATCCTGTTTTCTGACCACATCTGCTATTCATCTCAAATCCTGAAAGCCTTCTGTTGGAACCCATAGTTAATTATTATCAACCTCTTTCCTTTACCTTCTTGCTTTGATTGAAGCTGTCAATCTGGTCTGTCTGAAGGCACTGATTCTTCATGACCCCTCCCATGTTTTGGTCATTTTTCTCCTATAATCTGTCTATCTGTCAATTAGAATTTATCTCAGAGCCACTGAATGTACACATTAGGACTCAAAGCTGCTTATATTTAATTAGCACTTCTCATTTATGTTGGCAATACTGACCTGGTTTTTTAGTAATATTTTTGCTATTATTTTAGTAATAATTTTTCTGCCTATTAGATTGCTCATTTTAAAAGGCCACTTATTTTTTGTTTGAATCTAACCTGGGCTATGATTTGACTCCCTTGCATATTGTTTGGGGATTTATGGGATGGCAAAAAAAAAAAAAAATAAATAAATAAAATAAACCTCACTGCTGTCAAGTCAGATCTGACTCATAGTGACCCCTCCTTGGGTTTCCGAGTCAGTATCACTACAGAAGTAGATTGCCCAATCTTCCTTCCGAGGAGTGGTGGGTTTGAACTACTATCCTTCTGGTTAGCAGTCAAATGCCTTAGGCACTATGCCACCACAGCTCCTGGGGGGATGGCAGGAAAACCCTATGTCTACGTAAGTGATTTCATAATAACTATGTAGGTGACAATCCCAAGTGAATTTACCATGAGTGGCACTAAGCTAGTTAGTATTTGCCTATCTTTACTTCTGCATTCTTAAGTTAGGCAAAGCTTTAGTGTGAGAAACATCATCTTCTAGTTACCTGGTTCTAGTCACCCTCAAAATTAACTGAACTTATTTGGAGAACACTTAATGACAGAGCAAGCTATAGCTAACTGCTACTGTCCAAACTCTTCCATTGTCTTGATTAAATTAAAAATTTTAGCTTATCCCAGAATGAGGATTTATTAAAGTCCTGTGCTTCCCCATGAAAATTCCAGAATGCAATATATTTTCAGATTCTGGATATTTACTTCAGAGGTTGTATTCAAAAAAGCAAGGAAAGCATTTTGTTTTTCTAAAACCCAATGTGTACATTTGCTTGTGTTATGCAAGCTAGATCTCAACTTTAGATTTTTATGTAAAAGAAGAGAATAGCAATGATATATGTGATAAACTGGAAATTCAATCTCATCTATTATTGTTTATCCCCGCCCCCCAACAAAACAGAGAGCAGAAATTCCCTGTGTAAAACACAACAAACTAGAATCAAAAGAGATGAAAAGTTGTACAAACTATAGAAACCATAGGTTCTTAGTGACTCATTCCAATAAATAGATCAGCACTTATTTATTCAATGCTAAACCAAATTTGTTTCCTTTTTGATGCTGGGAAATTAAAGTATTAGAATACTTTATGAAAGTTGGTGATATTATTACTTTGATATTTTGAGTTACTATCACAATTGCAACTAAGATAAATTTCTTTTTCTATGATGCTTTCAAACTTTAATATGCATATTAATCACTTGGGGATCTTGTGAAATTGCAGATTCTGATTTGCAGGTCTGGGGTAGGCCCTAGAGTCTTCATTTCTGATAAATTCCCCAGTGGTAGAGACATATGGAACATTCTGAGTAGTAAGGAGTTAGGGGACAGCTAAGGTGATCTTAGCATATTCATTATTATTATTATTATTATTATTTTTTATTAAATCAAATTGTTTCAATATAGTTAATGCTATGTTCCTTTGGAAAAATAATATCATTTATTGCAACAAAAATATTGTCATCTGAGATGCCTTGTTATTAAGCATAATTTTTCAGTTATATAACTTACTTCATCCTTTTTACATGAGTTCCAACACAGGGCGATAAATAATCTAAAGTAAGATTGTCATCTTTGCAAGTTGATCTCATCAGTGTTTCAGAGGAAAACAAGTCTAATTTCTTCAGTTAGAAAGTGGCATTGTTTTTCTGGTTGAGACTGTCAAAACCTTGCTATAACACTTGAGTGGGTAGATCTATTAAGTTTTTACATGTTAAATCTCTATGATGCGATATCAGTGGGAAGTGATTAATTAAGGGAAAAATAAAAGGAATCAAAGTGGAAGATATACATATGCAGAGCTGTATTTGGAAGTGCTACATTTAAGCAGAAATATTACTTTTTGACATTTTTTTGTCCTATACAAAATTTAACACTATTTTTAGTTATTAAAATGTCATAGTACTTGTTTGTATCATAGCAGTGTCTAATCTTGGTGGCAACCTTATTAGATTTTGTTTTTCTGTGCATGACACACTGAAGATCCAAATTAGAGCTTTCTTAGGGAATTTACTCACTCACAGTAAACAGTAAACCAGTGGTGCAGGTTGAATTGAAGAAAAGCCTGATATTGTAAGTGCCTGGATATGTGAGGGGCAAATTTGAGCTTATCTTATAGAAGAGTCTATACTATGGGTGCACAGAAAAGAAAATTTGCAAATTTATCAACTCCACATACCTATTATCTTCTCCTGGGATTGATTTTGCCCTGATGCAAGATACATTGTGCTATAAGACATTGGTGACTAGAGCAAAAAGGCAGACACATGCTACTGAAGAAGAGAATACCTGCTGGGAGCAGGGATGGAAACCACTGGAAGGGATAAGCATATATGCAGTGAGCAAGGAAAGAGGCAAACACTGTCAGTGTCAGAAGGATATATATACAAACAAGCTGTTTTGGAAACATGGAGGAGGGGAGCCTAAGACTACTGGTGGTTTATTTATTTAAATTTATTATGCATTAAAACTCTAAATACAAATATTCTCCAGCTCAATCATTCTTAGATCTCAGACTTATCACAGATGATGCAGTCAAGGGATGCTTAGTCCTTTCAGGTTAATAACAAGTGAAGAAACATGGAGAGTGTGTCATTTAATTTGAAGGTGCAGGTGCTCTTAAAATATTCTCTCCTTGAATTCTTTCAGTCACTCTAATTTTGTCTCCTTTTGTTGCTCTGTGCTCCTCTTTTATTGATTTTTACTGAATCCTAAACATTGACATTTGCTTTGATTCATACTCTGTGTCACAATGAATTTCTTTTGAACATGATTTTAGGTTAATGCAAGCTGGGGTTGCCTAACATGCACAGGTGGTTTTGTTACAGAGACTACTTTCTACATATGATTTCAGCTCTTCTTTATCTCTTTATATTCTGAGTTACCTGCAGCTCTACAGTCCTCTCTTAGGAGAGGAGTGCACTTTCATTGACTGACTGTTCAGTGCTACAAAATTGGGAAGTAATAGTGTGGTAGTTGGGAGCTCTTGTAGCATAGTGCCTAAGGCACTTGACTGCTAACCAGAAGGCTGGTAGTTCAAACCCACCAGCCATTCCTTGGAAGGAACGTTGGGCAATCTACTTCCATGGTGGTACCACTTCAGAAACCCAAGGAGTCGTTGCTATGAGTCAGGTTCGACTCGATGGCACATAACAACAAGAAGTGTGGTAGTTTTGTTTGTATGTCAACTTGGCTGGGCCTGGTTGAATGGCTGGGCAGCTGGTGGTAGTTATTCCCCATGATGAGACTGGCAAGAAACTCCATGGTGGGATCTACCACAAGCAGCTGGGTAGCTGCCTTTGGGATGTGTTCTGCTTCCTGTATATAAGGAGAAACCTTGGGGATAGTCTCTAGCCTATGGCATGCTTGGACCCTGCATGTAGCTGTGTCATTGTTCAGCAGCCTGCCATGCTCTGCCAACCTTGGGACAGATGATGGACTTAAATTAATGGTCTGCCTTGTGGTTTGGTAACATTGGGACTGTGCTTTTTTATTTGTCACCCTTGGGTTTGTCAACCTCAGCAGCTAGCAGCTGTCTGAGTGAAGAAATGCCTCTAGCTCCAGTGGGCTGGGAGCAGGAGGCAGAGCTGGATGCCAAGATTGAGGGGCTTTCACCCAGCCCCTAGAGCCTGGCACTTTGAACTTGGACTTAAACCCTCCAAATTGGAAGAGAATAAACTCCTATTTGTTAAGTCCATCCCATTTGTGGTATATTCCTTTCAGAGTGACACTAGGTAACCTGAACAAATAGTTAGCTATTTTAATCTCTCTCTACATACCTTTCAGTTCATCCAAGGATGCTAAAATAAACAGCCTAAGATTTATTTGTAAAAAAAAATGTCTTTTTTGGACATAGTTAAGGAGTTTGAGTGATGTAATATGGAAATGCACACAATTTATGTTAGTTTAATGCTATGTGGATCATAAGAGATTATGGATAACATTGCAAAGAATGAGAATTCTAGGTCACTTAACTGGGCTCATTGCAATCTGCACATAAGCCAATAGGCAGTCATTGAACAGGACAAGGGAATGCTGCATAGTTTAAAGTCAGGAAAATTGTGTATTAGGGTTGTATCCTTTCACCATACTTATTCAATCTGTATGCTAAGCAAATAATCCGAGAAACTGGACTGTATGATAAAGAACACCACAGCAGCATTGGAGGAAGATTCATTAACAACCTGTGATATGAAGACCACACAACCTTGCTTGCTGAAAGTGAAGACCACATGAAGCACTTACTGATGAAGACCAAGACTACACTCTTTGGTTTGGCTTATACCTTAACATAAAGAAAATGAAAATCCTCACAAGTGGGCCAATAAATAACATCATGATAAATGGGGAAAATATTGAAGTTGTGAAGGATTTAATTTTACTTGGATCCACAATCAATGCCCATAGAAGCAGCAGTGAAGAAATCAAACGACATATTGCACTGGGAAAATATACTGTAAAAGACTTCTTCAAAGTGTTAAAAGTAAAGATGTCACTTTGAGGAATACAGTGTACCTGATCTAAGCCATGGTATTTTCTTTTTAAATTTTTATTGTGATTTTGGTGAATGTTTACAGAGCAAATTCATGTTCCATACAACAGTTGACATACACTTTGTCTCATGACATTGACTGCAATTTCCCACAGTGCAGCAGCTCTCTTCCCACTTCCTCCCCATAGTTATATCTGCCCTGTGTCCTTTCCTCCCATGCACTCCTGTCCCCCACCCCAGATGTCTCCCTGTGCATACACAGCCCTTTTATTCTCCCATAATTGATCTCTCCAAGGAGTGTATCTACCTAATGTAAATGTTCAGCTCATATGGCTGTCTTTTGTTTGGCTGGAAGCCACAGGAGTGGGTTCAATTCCAGACCGGAAGGGCAGTTAGGGGCCATAGTTTCAGGGATTTCATCAGGCTCTATGAGACCAGCAAACCTAGTCTGCCCCCCCCACACACACACTTATTTTTATGATTTTGAGTTTTGTTCCACATTGTTTTCCCACTCTATCCAGGATCTCCTACATAGATCCCTCTGCTAGTGGTTGACATTGGTAGTTGGGCACCATCTAGTTCTTCTGATCTTATAGTCATATAGGCTGAGGATTGCATGGTACACCAGTCCCTTGGACTAACTATTTCCATACAACTCTGGCTTTCTTTTTTCTTCTTTGCTGTGGATGAGGAGAGACCCATTGTTGCATCTAGATGGCCACTTGCAAGCTTTTAAGACCTCAGTCACTACTGACCAAAGTAGGATGTGGAACAATGTTTTTGTGTAGTATGTTATGCCAATTAAGCTTGATATTCCCTGGGACTGTGGTCCTGAGCCCACAAGTCCAACTACTCACTCCTTCTGAGTAGCTGTCTGTGCCCAAGAAGTGACTACAACCTTGTCCCTTGTCAGCTCTACTATATACCTAGACATTCTTACAGAACACACAAATACACTTGTAGAAACATTGTCTGCCAACCTTATACATGATCATGGTCACATTCCCTCCTGCATAGACATACTTAATCATTCAGCCTGTTCACCCATCTATCCACCCTAGATCAATGTTTACCACCACTGACAATACAGTACTGTATGTGTTAAAGAGTTCATTTTTGTTGTCTGTAGCTCCCATGTACCTCTCTATGTCTTTATCTTCCTCAATACCACCGTGTTGATCACTCATATTTGGTACATTGGCCTTTCCTTCACCCAAATCAATACTTGTCTCTACCTATCTATCAGTGTTCCCTCTCCTCCCCTCCCATCCTGGTAACCAACAAAGAAAATTTCCTTCCATATATAAACATTTCTTTGACTTTTTACAATAATGGACTAATACAATATTTGTCCTTCTGTGACTGGCTGATTTCACTCAGCATAATGTCCTCTAAGTTCATCCACGTTATGTAGTGTTTGGAGATTCTATGTTATTCTTTAGGGTTGCATAGTATTTCATTGTGTATATGTACCATAGTTTGGTTATCCATTGTTCTGTTGATGGGCACTGAAGTTGTTTCCATCTTTTTGCTATTGTAAATAGTGCTGCAGTGAACATGGATGTGCATATATCTGTTCTTGTCCTGGCTCTCATTTCTTTAGAATATATACCCAGTAATGGAATTGCTGAGTCAAATGGTATTTCTACTTATAACTTTTTAAGGAATCGCCATACTGCTTTCCACAGTGGTTGTATCATTTGACAGTCTCACCAGTAGTGTATGAGAGTCCCAATCTCTCCACCTCCTCACCAGCATTTGTTATTTTCAGTCTTGTTAAACTTTTCTACTAGTGCTGGGGCAAGATGATATCGCATTGTTGTTTTGATTTTCATCATCTAATGGGAGCTATAAGGAGCTCTGGTAGTGTAGTGCATAAGGCACTTGACTGCTAATCAGAAGGCTGGTGGTTCAAACCCACCAGCCACTCCTCGGAAGGAAGGTTGGGCAATTTACTTCCATAGTGACACCTTCTCGGAAACCCAAGGAGGGCTTGCTATGAGTCGGGTCCAACTTGACAGTGCACAACAACAACAATGGGAGCTCCAGTAGTGTAGTGCCTAAGGCACTTGATTACTAATTGGAAGACTGGTGGTGACTGTAGTTTTTTTTTTTCTTGCTGTTCTTTTTCTAATTGTTGGAGATGTTGGTTTAAGGTGTTGATTTTGGCTCTGTCTTCTTTTTTGATGTGTGCATTTATTGCTATAAATTGGCCTCTGATCACTGCTTTTACTGTGACCCAAAGATATTGATATATTTTGTTTTCATTCTTGTTTGATTCAAGGAATTTTTTAATTTCATTTTTTATTTCTTCTGTTACCCTGTTGTTCTTAAGGAGAGTGTTGTTCAGTTTCCATGTATTTGTTCTTTTTCCATTGATCTTTCTATTGTTGATTTCTAATTTAATAGCATTTTAATCTGAGAAGATGCTCTGCAGTATTTCAATGTTTTAAAATTTATTTAGGCTTGCTTTATGGCTTAATGTATGGTCTATCCTGGAGAATGTTCCATGTGCACTGGAAAGAATGTATATTGTGCTGTTGTTGGGTGAAGTGCTCTGTAGATGTCTTTAAGATTAAGTTGCTGGATTGTATTGTTTAGTTCTTCTGCATCTTTGTTGAGTTTCTTTCCAGTTCTCTTTCATTGAAAGTGGTATATTAAAGTCTCCTACTATGACTGTGGAATGATCTATTTGTCTTTTCAATTCTGTTAAAGTCTGCTTCATGTATTTTGAGGCTCTTTCATTGGGTTTAGGGGAGCTCTGGTGGCGTAGTGCCTAAGGCATTTGACTGCTAACCAGAAGGCTGGCAGTTCAAACCCACCAGCTACTACTCAGGAGGAAGGTTGGGCAATCTACTTCTGTAGTGATACTGCCTTGGAAACCCAAGGAGGGTTCGCTATGAGTTGGATCTGACACGATGGCAGTGAGTTTGGTTTTAGTTTCATTGGGTTCATAGATATTTATTATGGTTATATCTTCTTATTGAATTGATCCTTTAATCTTTATATAATGTCTTTCTTTGTCTCTTATGGTGGTTTTTGTCTTAAAGTCAACTTGATCAGAAATTAATATTACCACTCCTGGTGTTTTTTGGTTGCCATTTCCTTGGTATATCTTTTTCCAACCTTTGATTTTAGTCTATTTTTGTCTTGTCTCTAAGGTGTGTTTCTTGTAGACAGCATAGTGATGGGTTATGTTTTCTTATCCATTCTGCAACTCTTCATCTCTTGAGTGGTGCATTTAATCCATTTATATTCAGTGTAATTATCAACAAATATGAATTTGTTGCTATTATTTTGCTATTTTTTTTGTGGTGTTGCTGATATCTTTGTTCCATATAATTTTCTGTGCAGAGCTCATTTTTTAAATGAATTATGTTATCATTTCCTTCATTGCTATAGTTTTAGTATTTGCTAGCAATTTGTCCATGTCCTCTTTTTTTTTTATTGTGATGTGAAGGTTTATTGTTTTTGTTTGCAGTTACTCTCTGATTTATAACTTTCTCCCCAGGTTTAGAACAGTCCATTTTATCTTGCAATTCTCTTTATTTCTTAACCATTTAGAAGTTCTGAAAGTACACTATTTTTCCCCTCTTTTTGATGTTTAGTTGTCCTCATTTGTCAAGTGATGTCTCTGGTTCCATGTTTACAGTCTTATAAGCTTATTTTACTTTGGATATTTCCATAACTGAGTTGGTTTCTGGGTTATGTCATTGTGTATAATAATTATTTATTTATATTTAATTGTTGATTGTATTTTGGAATGATTCCCCCCCCCCCTTTTTTTTATTATGTATCTGAGTAAGCAGGGTACTGTGCTCCTCTGTTTGCTAGTTGCCAGCACTTATGCACTCATCACCTGTCTCCTTGGGGGTGTGATAGGAGATCTCTGTTCACTGTTTGTGAAGAGCATTTAAGGGTAAGACAGGCTCTTATTGGCCAGTTGGTTGAGAAGTAAGTGGTTGCTCTCACTCAGTAAGTAAGTAGAGCTGCAGGAGGTGTAGGTGTGTTTGGGTCATATGGGCATGATTGCTGTCTCCCACACAGGTAGACAAATACAACATTTGAGAAACCATCAAAAAAGTAAAAGCAAGACGACAAAAAACACACTGCATAAACACACAGGAACAATCACCAAAAAGAGGAAAAAAAAAGGAGAAAAAAAAAAGAGGAGAGGCAATAAATGAGAGGAAATATTTAAAGAAATACTTTAAAAAGCCAAAAGAAATATGAATAGAAAAAGGGGGGGGGTGTAAACCACAATATCTGGGGAGGGGGGATTAAGAAGAAAGAGGTAGAAGGAATAGGAGAATAAAGAAGAAAAATATGGGAAAAGTGCAAAAAGGAAAACAAGGAATGGAGCAAACCACAAGAAAAAGAAAAAAGTAGGAGCCAGGAAAAAGGAAGAGAGAAATAACTGAAAACTAGAACCTAGGAAAGGAAGACAAAAGAATAATAATAAAAAGGACAAAAAAATTAATAATAATTTTTAAACAGACAAAAACAAATTAATAAAAAATCTAGGCATGGCAGAACAAGGCACCCAGGCTCTGTCAGAGCACACAGACTGGGGTAGAATTCCTGCCAGCCCAAGTGACTGGGAGTAAAGAATGGCTGCACCTCCATTCGCCAAGAGGGTGTGGCGTATAAGAGTAACAAGGGGAATATCGCACCTTTCTGGTCCTCAGTGTCTGGTATGTCCTTGCTTTCTTCGTCAAGTGAAGCCTATTCTTAGGTCCCTGGAATCTGAGAGAATGCTGTTGCTTTAAATATCCAAAATGGTTGAACCGCTTGTAAACATTCAAACTCGCTGTGTCCTCCAAAAGTCCACAGCTCAGCCCGTCTCCCTCTTCACTGCTTCCCCTTTTATTCACCAGCCAGCAGTGCAATCTTCCATGCAGCCTCTGGCTAGCAGGGCTGATTTTTAGGTTAATTCAAGAATTAACACCACTTGTCAATATCCAAGCTGTGGTGCTGTCAGGATTGCTGACAGTCTGTAGCTCTGTATGTCTCCTTTTTTGCTGTTTTCATGCATGTTCTTGTACTAGTGGGGGTTTAGTCTACTTCTGTATCCTTCCTTTCAAAGCTCAGGGCTCCAGGATTATCTTCTATATCTGTGTTAATTGGCTCCTCTTTTCTTTGTTGAAGAGGGTATGTGTAGTTTGTCTGTCTGTTCCACTATCTTCAGTCACAGTATTTTCAATCACTTCATATGCATGAGAACACTGAACAATGAATAATGAAGACTGTAGAAGAATTGATGTCTGAATTATGGGGTTGGCAAAGAATATTGAATATACCACGGATTGCCGAAGAATGAACAAATCTGTCTTGGAAGCAGTGCAGCCAGAGTGCTCCTTAGAAGCTAGGATGGTGAACCTTTGTCTCACTTACTTTGGATATGTTACCAGGAGGGACCAGTCTCTGGAGAAGGCTTGGTAAAGTAGAGGGTCAATGAAAGAGGAAAATCCTCAACAAAATGGACTGACACAGTGGCTGCAACAATGATTTCAAACATAGCACAATTGTAAGGATGGTGAAGGATTGAGCAGTGTTTTGTTCTGTTGTACATAGGGTTGCTGTGAGTTGGAGCCAACTTGTTGGCACATAACAATAGCAATTGCATTCATGTTAAAACACTAATGTTAATCACATCTTCAATGGCATGTATATCATAGGCTAAGCAAGTCAAATGATAATTTTTCTAGTACTATACTAGTATGATTTTGTAGTTCACTTTAAATGCAGCAAAACACTATGGTTAATGTTTTTAGTTATTGTTACCTTGTATTGTCTAGTTGCTTCCAACGCACAGAGACCCTGTATGGTAGAGTAGATCTGTAGCGTTAGGTTTCCTAGGCTATAATTGTCATGTAACAGAATGCCACGTCTTTTCTCCCATGGAGTGACTGGTGGATTTGAACCACAGTTTTGTTAGCACTTTTCCTAGATCTTAACCATTTCATCACCAGAGTACCTTATGTTTTTAGTAGTTTACTATTATGTTTTAGAAATTATTATCTTTAGTATTTTTTTAAAAATTTGACCCAAATATTATTTTCATCTTTTAAAAATAATGCTAAGATTTTTAAAATCATGAACATAATGTCAGAGGGAACAAAATCAGCATTAAGACCATAACCCAGAGATGGTCACTATCAATATTTTACTGTATTTCCATTTTTTCCTATCACATAAAATTTCATTTTAGCTGCTTCGATTTTAATTGTAATTTTATTCCATATATGGAAATATTTTTTTTTCCCTCAGAGAACAAATATCTCTAGAAATCAATCGGAAAATTGCATTTGCCTTCATGAAATTTTTTCCAGAAGACATTTATTATGTTTAATAAGGAATGATTTTATATGTATATATATTTTTAAGTTCTGTAATATATGAGCTAAACTGGGGATGTTTCTTGGTTCTATCCATTTCTGTCTCTTCACTGATTTTTCTTTAGCCCAGTGACCATTATCTCTTGCCTAAAGTACTGAAATAATTTCCTAGCTTCATTCTTCCTCAGTTTTCTTTCTTTTAATCTTGTCTCTTTAGAGTTCACTTTTCCCCTTGATAGCACCCAGAGTGATATTTCAAAATTTAAATAAATTATGCCATTCTTCTTAAAATCCCCCAAGCCACACTGAGAATTACATCTCAATTCTTCACCTTGCTCTACACCTTTACATAATGTGGTGCCTATCTTCTTCTCTGACCACATATTGTACTATTCTCTCCTTTATTCACTATATTGCTAGCGCTCAGATTTCCTATTTCTTCTTGTGTCCATTTTTATAATTTCTATCATTATCATTCAAGGACTATGCTCATTTTTTTCTAAATTGTTATATTCATTATCATAAAGATGTAATTTTATAGTTTAATAAGCTTTTATAATTTCTATCTTTTAGCAAATATTCCCATTTTATCTAGGTTGTTGAATTATTAGCAAAATATTTGTAATATCCCCTTACCATTCTGATTGTTATAGGATCTGTTGTTATGTTTCCACTTTTATTCCCGATAGTGGTAATTTGTGTTTCTCTTCTCTTGATTGGGAATCAAATAACTATATATATATTTATATATATATATATGGATGTATAGTGTAATCCTCAATTCTCATAGTTTTCTTTAAAACCAATTTTTTAACATCAACTTATAAATAATTTTTGTTCATAAATGGGAAAAACATTCTAAATATTTCATGTAAATTCATTTCCTAAATTGTTTATTGCCATTTATTAGTGTTTCCAAGGCTGTAAATCTTTATGGAAGCTGGCTATTGCATTTTTCTATTGTGGAGCAGCTTCTTGTTGTTAGGTGTCATCGAGTTGTCTCTGACTCATAGTGACCCTACGTATAGCAGAACAAAACACTGCCTGGTCCTGCACCAGCTCCACGATCCTTGCTATACATGAGCCCATCATTGCAGCCACTGTGTAAATCATCTTGTTGAGGGCCTTCCCCTTTTCATTGACCCTCCACTTTACCAAGCATGATATATTTCTATAGGGAATGGTCCCTTCTTACATGACCAAAAGAAGTGAGAAAAAGTAGGCCTCTAGGGAGCATTCTCGCTGCACTTCTTCCAGGACAGATTTGTTAGTTCTTTTAGCAGCCCCTGGTACTTTCAGCATTCTTTGCCAACACCGCAACTCAAAAGCATCAGCTTTTCTTCGGTCTTCCTTATTCACTGTCCAGTTCTCACATGCATAAGAGGTTATTGAAAATACCATGGTTTGGGTTAGGCGTACCTTAGTCTTCAAGGAGATATTTTTGCCCTTCAGCACTTGAAAGAGGTCTTTCCCAGTCAATTTGCCCAGTGCTATATGTTGTCTGATATCTTGACTGCTGCTTCCATTGGTGTTGATTGTATAACAAAGTAATATGAAGTCTTTGCCAACTTTAATCTTTTCTCCATTTATTGTGATACTCCTTATTGGTCTGGGTGTGAGGATTTTTGTTTTCTTTCTATTGAGGTGTAATCCATACTGCAGACTGTAGTGGAACAGCTGGTGGGTTCAAACAACTGACCTTTTTTTTTGATTAGCAGCTGAGAACTTAAGCACTGTGCCACTAACCAAAAAAACAAAAACAAAACAAAACAAAAGACCAAGCTCACTGCCATAGAGTCAGCCCCGACTCATAGTGACCCTTCCTTGGGTTTCCAAGGCAGTATCTCTAAGGAAGTAGATTGCCCAGTCTTTTTTCCCAGGAGTGGCTAGTGGGTTTGAACTACCAGCCTTCTGGTTAGCAGTCAAATGCCTTAGGCACTATGCCACCAGAGCTCCTTACTGTGCCTCTAAGGCTCCTGTTGTTGTTGTTGTTATGTGCCATGGAGTCAGATCTGACTCATAGCGACCCCTCCTTAGGTTTCCAAGGCTGTATCACTACGGAAGTAGATTGCCCAATCCTCCTTCCAATTGGCTCCTAGGGCTCCTTAAAAATTTTGAAGCATTTGTCATTTGGAAATATAACAAGAATTTTAGTCTCTCTCTCTAATCTGTTTATAATTTTATCTTAAATTAGTTAAGTACTTCTGTGTTTCCTGAGAAATTTCCAATGTTAGAGGCAAAATTTTATTTATTTGTTTATGTTGTGCTTGGGTGCAAATTAACAAAGCAGATTTGTTTTACATTCAATATATCATGCACATTTGACTTCATGGCCCCAATTACTCTCCCCAATAATTAAAAAAAAAAAAAAAAAAAACCCCTTCCCTCTCCTCCCTGTGACTACTCCCGCCTTGTGCCCTTCTTATCTATGCATTTCTGTCAGTCTGACTTTTTCCCTGTGTGAATGCTGACCTTCTGATGTCTGATGGCTCACTGATCTAAGGTATGCATCTCCCTAGAGTAGGTGGGTGCATCAACCTGGGGTAGGTGTTCTGCTTGTAGGTCTTTCTACTGTTGGTCTGAGAGCCAATCTATGGAAGTGAGTCCATTTCTAGGCCCTTAAAGGTAACCTGGGGACATGGTTGCAAGGGTCTATCTGACCAGTCTCTATCCGACCAGTAATCTGGCCATTTTTTATGTTTTTGGATTTTGTTCCACATTTTTCTCCCCCCTCTATCCAGCATCTCCAGCTTTGATCCCTTTTCCAGTGGTTGACATTGGTAGCTAGGCACCATCTAGTTCTTTCTGCTCTTGGTGTCATGAAGGCTGAAGTCCTAGTGGTTTGTCTTATCTTTGGATTAATTGTTTCCAGATGACTTTGATTTAGGGGTCACTATGAGTCGAGTTGACTTGATGGCAGTGAGTCTGGTTTTCTTGGAGTTGATTTTCTTTACTCTTTTTGGCTCCAGACAAGAGGAGGCCAATAGTTGCATCCTAGATGGCTACATAAAAGCTTTTAAGACCCCAGTTGCTACCCACCAAAGTAAGATGTAGAACAAGATTTTTATGTAGTCTACTGTGCTAATTAAGCATGATGTCCCCCAAAACTGTGGTCCCAAGCCCACAGGCCTGGTGATTCTCTCTCTCAAGGTGTTTGGTTGTCTTTGAGAAACTACTCCAGCCCTGTCTTCTCTTGCTTCTGTAATGTATGTGGATAATTTTGTATTTCAAGTGCCTATGTAAGATTATCTTCAGCTAAATTTATCCTTGGTCTAGGGTATATTCCTGTTCACCTATCTCCACTTGATCTTCTCACCTGTCTGTGCATTTACCTGTACCCTGGTGTTTGGTGCCAGTGGTAATGCAATATTGTGCATATAATAGTATTTGCCTCTGTTGTCTATATCTATTGTGTACATTTCTCTGTCTTTCCTTTCCCTAGTGTCACCATGCTGGTCACAGGCTCTTCCCATCCCTCCTCTCTCCCAAATCAACATGTGATCTCCAATTAGTCTGAAATTTTCCCTTCCCTTCCCTCTCATCCCTGATAACCAACAAAATGAATTTCCTTCCCTGAGTAAACCTTTCCTTGACCTTTTTTTATAATAATGGACTCATACAATATTTTTCCTTCTGTGATTGACTTATTTCACTCAGCATAATGTCCTTCAAATTCATCCATGTTGTGAGATGATTTGTATATTCTTCATTATTTTTTAAGGTTGTACAGTATTCCATTGTGTGAATGTACCACAGTTTTGTTATCCATTAATCTGTTGATGGACATTTAGGTTGTTTCTGTCTCTTTGCTATAGTGAATTGTGCTGTAATGAACATGAGTGTGCATATGTCTGCTTGTGTCCTTCTCTCACTTCTTTAGGATATATTCCTAGTAATGGAATTGCTGGACCACATGATATTTCTATTTTCAGATTTCTAAGGAAATGCCATACAATTTCCCATAATGGTTGTACATTTTTCCAGTTCTACCAGCAGCGTGTAAGAGTTCCAATTTCTCCACAACCTCACCAGCATTTGTTATTTTCTGTCTTGTTGAACTTTGCTGTTGTTGCTGGGATGAGATGATATCTCATTGTTGTTTTGATTTGCATCTCTCTAATGGCTAATGATCGTGAGCATTTCCTCATGTGTTTTTCGGTTGCCTGTATGTCTTTTTTTTTTTTTTTAATTGTGATTTGGGTGAAGATTTACAGAGCAAATTCACATTCCATACAGCAGTTCACATACACTTTGTCTCATGACACTGACCACAATTTACCACAATGCAACAGCTCCCCTCCCACTTCCTCCTGATAATTACCTCTTCCATGTGTCCATCCCTCCATGCCCTCCTGCCCCCTGAGCTGTCTCCTGGTGCATAAGCAGCCCTTCTTTCTCCCATGATTGTTCTCTCCAAGGAGTGTATCTACCTCAGGTAAATGTTCAACTCATATGCCTGTCTTTTGTTTGCTGGAAGCCACAGGTGTGAGTTCAATTCCAGACATGATGGGCAGCTAGGGGCCATAGTCTCAGTGGTTCCACCAGGCTTTATCGGACCAGCAAACCCGGACCCCCCCCCCTTTTTTTTCTCCAAATGATTTTGAGTTTTCTCCACATTGGTCTCCCTCTCTACCCAGGATCTCCTACATAGATCCCCTTCCAAGTGGTTGACATTGGTAGCCAGGCGCCATCTAGTTCTTCTGGTCTCATAGTCATATAGGCTGCAGATTGAATGGTGTACCAGTTGTTAGGACTGATGGATGTCTTCTTCAGTGAAGTGTCTGTTCATGTCCTTTGCTCATTTTTGAATTAGATTGTTTGTCTTTTGGGCGTTGAGGTGAAAAGAGCCATCTTTTCATTTCAGAGAGTTTCTCTATTATATTTTTATTTTCTATTTCATTGACTCTCATTATTTTTATTGAGAGTCCTCCATACACTTTAGGTTTAATTTTCTCTTTGGTTTCTAACTTTCTAAGGTGGAAGTTCAAACCTTTTCTTTCTTTTATATCATAAGCTTTTAAAACTATATAGCTCTGGTGGCATAGTGCCTAAGACATTTGATTGCTAACCAGAAGGCTGGCTGTTTTAACCCACCAGCCACTCCTTGGAAGGAAGATTGGGCAGTCTACTTCGGTTGTGATACTGCTTCAGAAACCCAAGTGACTATGAATCAGATCTGACTCGATGGCAGTGAGGTTTTTTTTTTTTTTAATTTCCCTGTCAAGTATTTCTTTATCTTCACCCCAAAGATGTTCCTATATTGTGTTTTCATTATTTTAGTTCAAAATACTTAAAAAAATTTCCTTTTGATTTCTTCTTTGGCCCATGGGTTATTTATGTGATACTTAGTTTTTAAATATTTGGAGATTATTCTGATGTCTTTTGAATATTTATTTCTAGTTTAGTTCTGTTTAGTCAGATAATTTGCAACATATGATTTCAGTCTTCTAAATTTATTGAGAACTTTTTATGGCCCACCATGTAGCCTGTCTTGGTATATATCCTTTATTCATATAAAAAGAATGTTTATTCTGTAGATGTTGGGATTAGTGTGCTATATCAAAATGGTTGATGTTGCTAGGTATTTTTGGGTCCTTTCTGACTCTTAATGACTGTAGGTACAACAGAATGAAATGCTTTGAGGACATTTTTGCAGCCACTCTTTAATCCATCTTGTTGAGGTATTCCTCTTTTTTGTTGACCCCTCTGCTTTACCAAGCATGATGTCCTCCTCCAGAGACTGGTCCCTCCAGATAACATGTCCAAAGCAAGTAAGATGAAGTCTCACCATCCTATCTTCTAAGGAGCATTCTGAGTCTGCTTCTTCTAAGACAGATCTGTCTCTTCTTCTGGCAGCCTATGATATATTCAGTATTCTTCACCAGCACTGTAATTCAAATGTGTCATTTTTTCTTTTGTCTTTAAGCACTTACTGATGAAGATCAAAGACTACAGCTTTCAGTATGGATTATACATAAAAAATACTCTTAATTGGACCAATAAACTATGTCATGATGAACAGAGAAAAGACTGAAGTTAACAAAGATTTCATTTTACTTGATTCCACAATCAATGCCCATGGAAGCAGCAGTCAAGAATCAAAGAACATATTGCACTGGGCAAATCTGCTGCAAAAGACGTCTTTAAAGTGTGAAAGAGCAAAGATGTCAGTTTGAAGTGCACCTGACTCAAACCATGGTAAAGTTGGTTTATACACCTACTCCTCACTTATCAATTGCCTTGTTATCTGATGTTTTTCATTTATGATAGTAGTAAAAATATACTATGTGGTTATTTTGTGCTTTAGTGACATACATCTGGCAGTAACAAATGCCAGGGTGTGACCTTGGGTGGTCAAGATTGTGTCTCAATTTGTTCGGGTCATGATTTTCAGTGGTTTGGCAGTTATATGATGATGTAATTTGGCAATTATGTAATGATGTAGTCATGCTCCATTTTATGATCTAAAGTGGTCACCTTCCGTTTTTGCATGATGCTGTTTTCCCTTAATCACCTGGTCTTTGAAATGTAACCATATCAATAAGTGTGGCTGGGTGTAGTGTTCTTCAAATATTTCTCATACTTACTTTCTGGGTACTGTTTCTATCAGTAATTGAGAGATTAGTATTGAAATCTCCAGCTGTAATTGTGGATATATCTCTTCTTTCAATTCTGTTAATTTTTTCACTCAGTTGCAATGTATTTTGTATTTCATGTATTTTGAACCTTTCTTTTTAGCTACTTATGCATGTAAGATTGCTATGTATTCTTGATGAATTAACTCTTTTACCATTATGAAATATTGTTCTATGTTTCAAGTAATATTCCTTGCCTGAAGTCTATTTTGATATTAATATAACTACTCTAGCTTTCTGATGGTTAGTTAGTATTTGCATGACAAATTCTTTTCCAACCTTTTCTTTAAGTCTATCTGTGTCTCTGTAATTTAAAGTAAGTTATTGTAGTCAATCTATTACTTGGGTCTTTTTAATCCAGTCTGACAATCTGCCTTTTAATGTAAGGTTTGGACAAATTATATTTAATATACTTATTGATATGACTAGGCTTAAGTTTACTATCTTTCTATTTATTTCATCTACTCTTTTCCCCCCTTTTTCTTGTTTTTAAATTAGCTGAGTAAGTTTTAGAATTCCATTTAATCTCAACTCTTGGTTTAATAAGGACCTCAAAACCCACCAGCTGTTCTGCAGGAGGCAAATGAGACAGTCTTCTTCCATAAAGATATACAGCCTTGGGAACCCTACGGAGCAGTTCTACTCTCCTAAAAAGGGTTGTTATTAGTTGGAATCAACTCTCTGGCAGTGGGTATTGCTTTAATAGCTACACCATCTTTTTCTCTTAGTGGTTGCTCTATAGTTTAAAATATGTGTCCAAGTTATCACAGTCTACATCCATCAAATATTATATCACTTCATGTATAGTATGAGAACCTTACATCACTATATTTCCATTTACTCCTCTTGACTTTATGTATGTGTTTTATATACATATGTCTTATGGATATATTTTACTGCTCTACATGTTACGAACACTACAATAAATTATTATTTTTGCTTTATATATCCAACCATCTTTGAAAGTAACTAAAAAATGAGAAAAGCTTATCCTTTATACGTCCATGGGTTACTCTTTTGTTCATTCTTTTATTCATTTCTGTAGATGCCAGATTCCATCTTGTATTATTTTCCTTCAACTCAAGTAGTTTTCTTTATCCTTTGTAGTCCAACTATACGAGTACCAAATTCTCACAAATTTTGTTTATTTGAAAGTGTTTCTATTTCATTCCCATTTTTGAGAGATGTTTTTGCTGTATATAGAATTCTAGCTTGACGTTTTTCTTTCAGCACATTAAAGATATCACTCTGTTGTCTTTTTATTTGCATTATTCCTCCCTAGAAATTGGCAGTTATTCTTTTATTTCCCTCTGTGCTACTTTTTCTTTGCCATTAAGATTTTGTCTTTTTTGTTGAATGCTTACGTTTGTGGATTTCTTTGTATTTTTCTGCTTAAGATTTGATGAAGTATCTGTGAGCTTTTAGTTTCCATCAAGATTGAAAAAAAAAATATTCAAATATTTTTTTCTACTCTTCTTTTTCTGAAACTTCCATTACATGTGTGTTAGACCATTAGATATTGTCAAACAGGTCTTTGAGGCTTCATTCTTTGTTTCTTAGTCTTGTATTCTTCCATCTTTCAGGTGGGGCAATTTCTAATGTTATGTTTTCAAATTCACTAATATTTTTTCCTGTAGTATTTAATCTGCCTATCTACTGAATCTTTCAATTCAGATATTGTGTATTTCAGTTCTGGAAGTCCCACTTTAAAAATAATTTTCATTTTTGTCTTCATTATACTCATACATTTCTTTAAGATTTTGAGCATATTTGTAATAGCTTTTTAAAAATATTTGATTCATAATTTTATCATTCTTGTCATTTATGGGCTTTCTCTTTTCACTGACTTTTCTTCTGGCCATGAGTTAAAATTTGCTGCCTCTTTACAAACCAAGTGTCTTCATAAATCATAAGTGTCTCAGTTTTGTTATTTTTATTTTACAATTGTCTTGTTTGGCAGGCAGTTAGCTAACTTCCAGAGCAGCTTACTTCTTCTATGAATCTGAAGAGACCCTTGCTTGACTAGTTTAGCACTATTTCTAATGCATGAATCTTCTGTGAATGCCCCAGCTATTCAACACACTTTTTCTACTTGGTTTGTGGGAACTTAAATGTCTCCTTGCCTTGTATGAGATCTGGGATTGTTCAGCTCCCTGAGTGTTGTTCTTAGCTTGACATTATTATATAGTTTTACCCTGTTTATACATAGTTTTGTATTCAGGCAAGGATACCAGGAGATTATTATGCAGATTCTGTAGCTGTTTTTCGATACAAATTCCTGCTCTCTAGTACTCTGTTCCATCAGTCTCAGCTCTCTCAGCCTCCCTGTGCTCAGCTTTTGTCCCTCCTTCCTGCAAACATGGTCTGTGAACTTCAGGCAGAAAGCTGAGGCATTGTAGGAGTCACCTCATTTTGTTTCCCTTCTTTTATGGATCAGAGAGTCTTGCACTGCCAAAGAAACAGTTTTTCATCTATTGTTCAGTTTTCTGCTTTTCATATACTTTTCCACTTTTTCTGGAGTCCTCTAGTGGTACAAATGGTTAAAGCACATGGCCACTGACTGAGAGATTGGAAGTTTGAATCCACTCGGCGATGCCTTGGAAGAAAGGCCTGGCAATCTTCTGAAAAATAAGCCAATGATAACTATATAGCACAGTTCTACTGTGACACACATGAAATTGCTATGAGTTGAAATTGATTTGATGGCAGCTGATGTATGTGTTGCAATTTTTCAGGTGGGAGAGCAAGTAACATTGCTGAAAGCAAAATTCAGAAGCAGAGTTTTTCTCCAGCCATTCTGGCCTTTTTCAGATCTTTCAAAGGAAAAAGAAATGCTGTGGTAGTTAAATCTGTGTGTCAATTTGGCTGGGCCTGGTTGAGTGGCTGGGCAGCTGGATGTAGTTATTCCCTATGAAGAGATTGATAATTAACTCCATGGTGGAATCTACTTGAGCAGCTGAGTAGCTGCTTTAGGGATTTGGGTTTCTTCCAGTATATAAGAAGCAGCTTTGAGGAAGGTCTGTGGCTGATGGCCTGCTTGAATCTTGCGTGTAGCTGAGTCATTGTTCAGCAGCTTGCCATGTTGCCCTGCTGATCTTGGGACTTTTAATGGACTTGAATTAATGGCGTGCTATGTGGTTTGGTAATATTGGGACTGTGCCTTTTCACTTGTCAACCTTGGGTTTGTCAGCCTCAGCAGCTAGCAGCCACCTGAGTGAAGAGATGCCTCTAGCTTCAGTGGGCTGGGGGCAAGAGGCAGAGCTGAAGCCCAAGATCAAGGGGCTCCTGGAACTTGGACTTCTATCTTCCAAAATTGTAATAGAATAAACTCCTGTTTGTTAAATCCATTCCATTTGTGGTATATTCTTGTCAGAGTGGCACTAGGTAACCAGAACATTTGCCATAAGGTCTTTGCAGTTGTTCTCACTAATTGAAAGAGTCTTCTTCTGACCACATACATGCTGTCTCCTTCTCTTTCTTCATCTTCAAAGAAAAGCCTTCCATATATATATATATATATATATATATAAATAATATATATAATTTTAAGAGTTTGTTTTACATTCAACGTTACGTGTACATTTAGTTTTACTCCCCATTTAACATGCCCAAGCCTAACCCAGTCTCATCCCCTCCCTGCCCAGTAACCCTTCCCCTGTGCCCCTCATAGTTATACACTCCTGTTTGTCCTGCATTTCCTCAGTTTGAATGTTGGTCCTCTGGTGCCCTGTGGTCTATTGCTCTAAGGGATGTATTACCATAGGGTATGTGGGTGTGTCGTCCTGGGTTGAGTGGTCTGCATGTACATCTTGTTAACTATTGGACTGAAAGCCAGCCCATGGGAATGAGTTTTATTCCAGGCACAGAATGTATTCCAGGGCCATAGTATTGGGAGTCTCATCAGATTTCATCTGACCAGTAATTCTGGTCATTATTGAGTTTTTGGATTTTGTTCCACGTTTTTCCTCCCACTCTATGCAGGATCTCCAGATCTGATCCTTTCCTGAGTGGTTGGCATTAGTAGCTGGGCACCATCTAGTTCTTTTGGTCTTGAGGTCCATCATGTCCTAGAGCTGATTACTTCCAAATGCCCTTATTTTCTTGCACTCTTCTTTGCTTCCAACAATAGAAGACCATTAGCTGCATCTTAGATGGCTGCTTGAAAGCTAAGAAAAGCCTTCCTTGATTACACTGTTTAAAGTAGCCTTTTTCTGCATGTAAAGGCTCTACTATATTAGTTATTCGTGCTTTATTTTATAGAACTTATAATAATTTGTAGTGGAGTAATGCATAAGACATTTGACTGCTAACCAGAAGGCTGGCAGTTCAAACCCACCAGCCACTCCTCAGAAGGAAGATTGCACAATCTACTTCCATAGTGACACTGCCTCGGAAACCCAAGGAGGGGTGGTTATAAGTTGGATCTGACTTGACGGGAGTGAGTGTTTTTTTTTTTTTTGTTTATAATTATCTTTATTTTTCTACATGTATAATACCCTCCTCACCCAACCACATAAGCTCCACAAAGAGAGAAAATGTGTAAATTTGAAACCTGTAGAAAGTGAGGATGGAGATGCTTCACCAGTCAGAAGGCTAGGGATTGACTGTGGAACAGACCATCAATTGGTCATGTCCAAATTCAAGTTGAAGCTGAAGAAAAGTAAAACATGTCCATGAGAACCAAAATATAACCTTGATTATATATTTATATATACACCTGAACTTAGAAACTTTCTGAAGAAGATTTGATGCACTGAACACCAGTGACCGAAAACCAGACAAATTGTGCAATGATAGCAAGAACATCATACACAAAGAAGCAAAAGGTCATTAAAAAGACAGAAAAGAAGAAATGACCAAAATGGTTATCAAAAGAGACTCTGAAACTTGCTCTTGAATGGAGAGTAGCTAAAGTAAATGGAAGAAATGATGAAGTAAAAGAACTGAACAGAATATTTCAGAGGATAGCTTGAGAAGACAAAATCAAGTATTACAATGAAGTGTGCAAACACTTGGAATTAGAAAGCCAAAAGGAAATAACATGGCTGATATTTCTCATGTTTAAGAACTGAAGAAGAAATTCCAGCCTTGAGTTACAATATTGAAGAATTCTATGGGCAAAATATTGAATGATGCAGGAAGCATCAAAAGAAGATGGAAGGTATACAGAGTCACTGTACCAAAAAGAATTGGTCAATGTTTATCTATTTCAGGAGGTAGCATTTGATCAAGAACTGATGGTATTGAAGTAAGAAGTCCTAGCTGCATTGAAGGAATTGGTGAAAAACAAGGCCACAGGAATTGACAGAATACCCATTGAGATATTCAACACATGGGTGCAGTGCTGTAGGTGCTCACTCATTTATGCCAAGAAATTTGGAAGACAGCTATCTGGCCAGTCGACTGGAGGAGATCCCTATTTGTGCCCATTCTAAAGAAAGGTGATCCAAGATAATGGATATTATTGAACAATATCTTTTATATCGTGTGCCAGTAAATTTTTGCTGAAGATAATTGTAAAATGGTTGCACCAATATATTGACAGGGAATTTCCTCAAATTAAATGGATTCCAAACAAGGTGTGGAACTAGGGGTGTCTTTGCTGATACCAGATTGATCTTGCCTGAAAGCAAAGGATACCAGAAAGATGTTATCTGTCTTTTATCAACTCTGTAAACACATATGATTCTGTGGATCAGAACAATTTATGGATAATTTTGCAAAGAATAGAAGTTTCAGGACACTTAATTGTGCTCATGAGGAACCTGTACATAGACCAAGAGACAGTCATTTGAACAGAACAAGGGGTTAGTGTTTGGTTTAAATTTAGGAAAAGTGTGCATCATGGTTGTATCCTTTCACCATTCTTATTCAATCTTTATGCTGAGCAAATAATCAGAGAAGCTGGAGTATATGAAGAAGAATGTGGCAACAGAATTGGAGGAAGACTCATTAACAACCTACAATATGCAGATGAAACAACTTTGCTTGCTGAAAGTGATGAGAACTTGAAGCACTTGCTGATGAAGATCAAAGACTACAGACTTCTGTATGGATTACACCTATACTTAAAGAAACCAGAAATCCTCACAACTAGATCAATAAGCAACATCATGATAAATGGAGAGAAGATTGAAGTTGTCAGGGATTTCATTTTACTTGCATCCACAATCAATTTCCATATAAGCAGCAGTCAAGAAATCAGAGGATGTATTGTGCACTGGGCAAATCTGTTGCAAAATACTTCTTTAAAGAGTTATAGAACAAACATGTCACTTTGAAGTCTAAGAAGCACCTGACATAAACCTGGTATTTTCAATCACCTCATATGGATGTGAAAGCTGGACAATGAGTAAGGAAGACTGGAGAAAAGTTGATGCATTTGAATTGTGGTGTTGGTGAAGAATACTGAAAATACCATGGACTACTATAAGAATGAAAAAAATCTGTCTTGAAAGAAGTACAGCCAGAATACTCCTTAGAAGTGAGAATGTCCATACTTCATTTTATGTACTTTGGTCATGTTTTCAGAGGGGACCAGTCCCTGGAGAAGGATATCATGCTAGGTAAAATGATGGTCAGTGAAAACAGGAAAGCCTGTCAATGAGATGGATTGACACATTGGCTGTAATCATGAACTCAAGTATAGCAAAGAGGGTGAGGATGGCACAGGACTAAGCAGTGTTTCATTCTGTTGTGCGTAAGGTCACTTTCTCAGTTCTCTAGTGCTGCTATAACAGAACTACCACAAGTGGATGCTTTCAACAAATAGGAGTTTATACTCTCACAATTTAGGAGGCTAGAAATCTAAATTCAGAATGCTGACTTTAGGGGGAAACTAAGCTGGAAGTCCAAGTTCAGTGCCAGCTTAGGAGCTGGGTGGATGCCTATCAACCTTGGGTTTCAGCTCTATCTTCTAGGACCACTGGAGCAAGCTGAAGGCTTCTCGTGATTCACACAGCTGCTGGCTGCTAAGGCAGACAAATCCAAGAGTGGCAGATAAAATGAAACAATCCCAAGGTTGGTAGGCAACATGGCAGACCAGTGGTTGAAGTCCAGGAACAGTCCCAAGATTGGTAGGAAAAACAGCAGGCCACTGGTTCAAGTCCAGGAACTGCAGATGACAAATCACAAACCACATGCAGGATCCTTTCCATATATTCTGGAAGCAGGTCACATCCAGAAAGCAATTCCCATTCAACTGATTGACTGCTCACAGCAGATCTCCCATGGAGGTGATTACACAACATCCAGTCTCATCATGGGTAGTAACTGCATCCAGCTGCCAAGCCATTCAAAATCAAGGTACAGCCAGGTTGACACATGACCTTAACTACCACATTTGATATGAGTTGGAGCTGACTCAATGGTACATAACAACAACAACAGATTTTGCTGAATGAAAGAATGACTGAAGTGAATGTCAGGTCATATACTTTGAAATTGTAAGGCAGAGAAATGCTAAGCAATAATACTAGAGGCTTACTTAATAAAGTTGCTTATGACTGACATGTTCCTGTAGAATCTTCATGCCTAGTAAATAGAATTGAATCTATTACTTTCACAAGAACAACTGACACTTTAAACTCTAGATATTTAGTTATGTTTACTGTTCACTTTTCCGTATATAGGCTAAGCATAGTATACCCTTATTGATGATATTATATATATGGGCTTTGGTGGTTCATTTGAACTAAACAAACTCAAACTCACTGCTATCAAGTCAGATCCAGCTCATAGCAACCCCTCCTTGGGTTTCCATCTAGCTCATAGCGAACCCTCCTTGGGTTTCCGAGGCAGCATCACTGTGGAAGTAGATTGCCCAGTCTTCCTTCCAAGGAGTGGCTGGTGGGTATGAACTAGAGATGCTTAAATACTTTCTCAGAATCTTTGAGTGGTACAAATGGTCAATGTACTTGGCTGGTAACTGATAAGTGGGAAGTTCAAGTCCACTCAGAAGTGCCTTAGAAGAAAGGCCTGGTGATCTACTTCTGAAAACTCAGCCATTGAAAAACCCTGTGGTGCACAGTTCTACTCTGACACACATGGGTCATCATGAGTTGGAGCTGACTACAGCAATGGGTAAGGGTAAGGGTAAATATTTTCTCAATGTTAACTTGTTTTTGTAAAATATATCAGGTATGGTAGAGAAGATCATATTTTTCATAATGGTGCACATCAACATTATCTACCAGTTCTAACTTTGGTTTACAATTAAGGGTTGACTCGCTTTAATTTGAAATAACTGTATTCATGTTACCTGATTTTAATTCTGAGGTAGATAGAAAAGTAGCTGACCTAAATAATACTGCTGCACTTCTTTGTTTTACATTCTCTTGTTTTTATCAATCATCCACTTCACTAAAATGTAGGTCTGTGTTTTTCTGTCAACCACTCCCCCCTCCTTTTTTTTTTTAAAAAAAAAAAAAAAGAAATATAGCTGTCTAAGGTCTTGGGATTTGATGTACTTAGAATTATTGGCCTACATGATGGAGGTATAATTATTTTCCCAATTGGGGACTGGTATTTGGGAACATGGGTGCTCTGGTAGCATAGTGCCTAAGGCACTTGACTTCTAACCAGAAGGCTGGTGGTTCAAACCCACCAGCCACACTTCGGAAGGAAGATGGGACAATCTACTTCTGTAGTGACACTGGCTCAGAAACCCAAGGAGGGGTCACTATGAGTTGGGTCTGACTCAACAGCACATAACAACAACAAGTACATTTGGGAACATAGAGCACTTTATGATAAAGTTTGGACTTATATTTAGCTATGGCAGTCCTCTTGGAATCTGTAGGATAGCTTTGTTGTTGTTAATGTTTCCCACAGCCTTGTTATTGAGATTATATTTATGGACTATTCTCATTCTTTTGCTTATTAAGTATTGGTAGCTTTGTATTTAATTTAGAATAATGAGTACATTTTGATATGAACTTAAAGAACTTATTTGCTTAATTTTTTTTTTTAAATTATGCCTCATGATAATAATAAACCAAACTTACTGCCATTGAATCAGTTTTGACCCATAGCAACCCTATAGAACCCTATAGGACAGATCAGAACTTTAACCACAGTGCCACCAGAGCTCCTCTACATGAAGATGCTGTGTTACACAATTTCATGTGTGTTATCTTTTATCATAAGGAGTTCTGGTGGCACTGTGGAAAGGCATTTGACTGCTAACGCAAAGGTCAGTGGTTCAAATCCACTCGCTAGATGGGAGAAAGATGAGCCAGTGTGCTTCGTAAAGATACACAGCCTTGGGAACACTATGAGAGTCACTTGTTGTTGTTGTTGTTGTTATGTGCCGTCGAGTCGGCCCCGACTCATAGCGACCCCTCCTTGGGTTTCTGAGGCAGTATCACTACGGAAGTAGGATTGCCCAACCTTCCTTCCGAGGAGTGGCTGGTGGGTTTGAACCGCCAGCCTTCTGGTTAGCAGTCAAGTGCTTTAGCCACTATGCTACCTATGAGTCAGGATTGACTCTATGGCAGTGGGCTTAGTTTTGGTTTTGTAACTATTGTCGTAATTCAGTATAAGATTATAAACTGAAACACAATTTGGCTTTATATAATCAGGTAAATCAATAATCTGATATCATAGTATATACTGTTTTTCAAGCTATTTTAAAAAATATCTGAAGAGCATAACTTTCCTATCTAGGAGATAACATTCCAATAGAAATATGTAAAGATAAAAATTAAACTTCTTTAATGTGGTTAAAGGCAGGCACTTGTTTACTCAATATACGTTGCTAACAATCTTTCATATGTGAAAGGAAAGGTTGAGTAGTATCTTCAAAATTTCCTGAACAATATTATATTTGGTCCCTTAAACAAATACTGCCAATTTGGTAATAGGTGTTATAACTAGCTTTTATGTAGGAGTGGGAGGGACTTCCAAGGTCACATATAACAGTGATCCAAGAAAAACTTATTTCTAAGACTCCAATTTACTTGGCCAAACTTAGGTATTGTTATTCTTGAGAAAGCTTGCCCCCAAATCCACTTTCCCCATAGTCCTAAAGATCTCTGATGAAAAGTTAGAAGTTTCATCCTCACAAATAAGTAGGGTCTGGAAAATATGGTGTTTACCATGTCAGACTTTTTACTTATTAAAGGTACCATGGATCTCTGTTAATCTTCTCCCCGGCCCGAGTTTGTTAAAGATTAAGATTTAGTTCTCTTGCTGAGTTAGTCTTCCCTTTCAGATTGTGTGGGCTAGCTCACCCTTTTTCTTAACAACAACAAAAAAAAAAGTAAAATAATTCTTCTTTTTTGGGAAAAATAAAATTTGTAAGATTGAAGAGAAAGGATATAATGCAATAGGAATACCGTAGCCGCAAACTGTTGCCAATGTAGTATTTCTGATCATCCCTTTTAGGTATTCCCTCCCCTTCTCTGTAATACTCTTCTATAAATATGTGTTAAATAATGTGTTGATTAGTGAATAAATAAGTCATATTAAAATATATTTAAAATTTTTATAGACATAGTAATAATTTTTTAGATAGTCAAAATCTAATTCGGAGGAATTAAACATTTAATTCTGTTCCCCCGTTAATTAATATGCTTCCTAGCATAACATAACATTAACAAATAATGAAAACTGTTTTTTTCTTCTTTCATGTGATTAATATTTTCCCAAACGAAACAATTACTGATGGTTTCACTTTCTAGTCTAATGTCATTGTGATGGGTGTAAGAACTCTCCCTGGACAGACACGTATATATGTACATTGGTGAAATTGTAGCATTTTTCATTTTATTGTGTAATTTTTTAAATGAAAATGTCAATGTGTCATAAATATATTACACATAATTTATTTTTATTTTATACTTTTTCAAAAAACTTTGGATAGAAATTTGCTCATAATAAAGCAGTCATTCAGAAGCACCACGATACTGCCTAATTCAGACACCCACTTTATTTCAAAGTTTCACATTTTCATTTTCTTTCTATATTTTTTTTTCATGAGTTCAAGATGCTTTTCTAAGAAAGAAACATGTATCAATAAGTTCTCCAGCACTGCTAAAATTATCAGTGAACATCTTGTCAGACTGTGATGTGTGAATCTGTTTTCTATGTCTCTCTCTCAGGACAGGTTTACTGATGATGGAGGAAAACACTTTTTCTCTTTCCAGTCTGAATACTACCCTATGTGGAGCACATTAGTATCATTCAGAAGACTGTGGGAGAAGGCACTATTTGAATTAGTTTTCCAGCGTCCTTTTTTGTCCATATTGCCTTAAGCATTAAGTTTAAAACAATGGACTCTACTATTTGCTGTTAACGATCATTGGATTCTTCTAGGGACCCTTTATTTGTTTTATTTTAGGCAGAATTATACTCTAGTTCTAAGAATCCTGGGTTCAGAGTGGTGTCTTCTTTGTTATGTTCTTTAATGTCCTTTGATCTAGGTCCAGCATGCTATCCCAGTTGCAACTACCCTAGAATAATTTACTTATCCATTAATGCCAACTATGAAAAAGGAAATAAACTAGGTTGGTATAAACGTAGTATTCTAATGCGACCACTAACATTAAGACGCTAATGCAGCCCTCTCATTAGCTATTACTTTCAATTAGGTGTTCTCAAACAATTAACTTTTGAGCTACATAATCTTATTTATAGCATATACATTCCCTGATGAGAGAAGAAATTACTTCTGGGAAAGCTGAGTCTCAAACTTTTAATTTAGATACTAAATTCAGATACATTACCTCAGTTGGATTCTCTTCTTGTGGAATTACTAAACTCAATTCTCTTGATCATGTGATCCTTCCAGCATCAAGAGCCTTTTACAGAGAGAACTACTGAAATCCATGGGTGCTTCGTGCATACAATGAGATCCTGTGGGGAGACCTGCTCTTCAATGAACAAAACAAAACAAAACAAAACAGAAAAAACCTGAAAGTTTTCATATTTTCAAAGCATTATCAGAAACAGCAACAACAACAAAAAACCTCACCACTTATTAATATTATCCAAGGCCATTATTCATGCCATTATTATTGTTATTAGTAACCATCAAGTGGGCTCCATTCATGGTGATCTTGTCTATCACAGAGCAGTGCATTTCCTGGTCCTGCACTAGCTTCATGATTGCTGCCATGCCTGTGGCCATCGTTACAGCTATCGTCTATTCATTTCCAATTACCAGGTGCTGTTCAGTCGACTGACTCCTGGCTACCCATGTGTGTCAGAGCAGAACTGTGCTCCATAAGATTTCCAATGGCTGAATTTTGGCACTAGATCATCACACCTTTCTTCTGAGGAATCTCTTTGTGGACTTGAACTTCTAACCTTGTGGTTAGCAGCCAAATAATTTGACTATTCATACTACCCAGGGATTCCTATGTATTAGTTGTTGTTGTTGTTATATGCTGTCGAGCCGGCCCCGACTCATAGCTACCCCTCCTTGGGTTTCTGAGGCAGTATCACTACGGAAGTAGGATTGCCCAACCTTCCTTCCAAGGAGTGGCTGGTGGGTTTGAATCGCCAGCCTTCTGGTTAGCAGTCAAGTGCCTTAGGCACTATGCTACCAGAACTCCTATGTATTAGTTGTTGTTGTTGTTGTTATGTGCCATCGAGTCGGCCCCGACTCATAGCGACCCCTCCTTGGGTTTCCAAGGCAGTATCACTACGGAAGTAGGATTGCCCAACCTTCCTTCCGAGGAGTGGCTGGTGGGTTTGAACCGCCAGCCTTCTGGTTAGCAGTCAAGTGCTTTAGCCACTATGCTACCAGAGCTCCTATTAGTAGGCATCTACTATTATATATAGTTTTGTCAAAAGTGCCTTTTGCTGCTGCTTGATTTTCTTAATTTTGTGGAATTTTATTTTCCTTGATTTCACTTTATTAATAATCATGAAAACTGAGACTCTAGAATCACTTTAGGAGCTCTGGTGGCACAGTGGTTAATGCATTCATCTACTGACCAAAAAGCCCGCGATTCGGACCCATCAGCTGCTCTGCGGGAGAAAGATGAGGCCGTCTGCTTGCATAAAGATTTACAGCCTTGGAAATCATGTGGGGCCATTCTACTTTGTCCTATAGGGTCACTAAGAGTCAGAATGGCATTGGGTTTACAGTCACTTAAATTTTGGTCCCAATAAACTTTTCAGTGTTTAATGAGATTTATTTTATCTGTAATCACATAATTCTTTCCAGGGCACTGTATAAGGCATGGCCTTTGCTGGCACAAAGCTTACCATTTAAATATAAAGTCACACTATAAATATTAAATTCATATTCATCATTCTTTCAAGAAATTTATAGTGAATATCTAATACTGTCTAGTCTCTGGAGAGGCAGTACAGATAGACAAAGTCCTGCCTTCACAGTCCTCCTGTTTTAGTACAATTTGTGTTGGAGGTTGGGGAAAGAGAGAATAGAGCAGGGGATAGGTAGTAATAATAAAACCAGTAAACAAGGTAATTACAGATTATCATATGTGCAATGGAGAAAATCAGCAGGGTGATAGAATAGTTAGAAGGAGATTTAAAGAGTGATCAAGGAAGGGCTCTCAGTAGAGATGATATTTGATCTGAAGCATGGAAAGTAGCCACTTATGGAAGAGCAGCCTAGGCAGAGGAAGGAGAAAGTACAAAGGTCTAAGAACAAGCTTACCACCTTGAGGAACAAAGAAAAGGTCAGTGAGACTTGGGCTTAGTGAGTGAATGAGAGGAAGAAGTATAGATGAAGCAAACTTGGAACACATCATGGGGTCTGATGGTTTATTTTGTTTATGTGTTTTGTGTATGTTGTATTCAATAAATATAATTTTGTGCAAAGCTCTGTATTAAGTGCTTTATAGGATTGGCAGATATGATTTCTTGAATCAGCCAACAACATTTTATTGAGTGACTATTACTATCCAACATTACTATCCAAGGACTCCACAGTACATATCTTATTATTAATTCTTGCTCTTCTGGCAGGAAAGTTGGTCTGCCACAGATGATTAAAATAAAATGTGATTATATCCATGACCATATGTAATCTTGGCAGATGCTATCTCTACATACATATTTGTATGTGCTATGAAAAATTCCATATATATTGTTGTTGTTGTTATGTGCCATCCAGTCAGACCTGACTCATAGTGACCCCTCCTTGGGTTTCCGAGGCAGTATCACTATGGAAGTAGATTGCCCCATCTTCCTTCCAAGAGTGGCTGGTGGGTTTGAACTGCCAGCCTTCTGGTTAGCAGTCAAGTGCTTAGGCACTATGCTACCAGAGCTCCATATATATAGTGGAGGTAATAGCGCAAAATTATGATAACTTCTTAGTCACAGCCAAACACCCTGAGGTAGTGAGTCTTTGGGTCCACGGGCTCTGGAGCATGGTTGTGGGGGACATGAAGCTCAATTCACATAACATAGTACATAAAAACTTTGTTCTGCATCCTGCTTTGGTGAGTAGTGGCTGGGGTCTTAAAGGCTTGCAAGTGGCCATGTAAGATGAAACAATAGGTCTCTCCTCATCTGGAGCAAAGAAGAATGAAGAAAACCAAAGACATATGGAAACAATTAGTCCAAGAAACTGGCAGATCATACAAACTGCAGCCTACATGACTCTGAGACCAGAAGAGCTAGACGGTGGCCAACAACCACTGTCAATCACTTGGAAAGAGATCAAAATAGGAAACCCTGGATAAAGTGGGAGAAAAATGTGGGAAAAACCCTCAAAATTATAAAAAACACGGACTTCCTGGTCTGATAGACTGATGAAATCCCCGAGGCTATCACCCCTAGTGATCTTCTGGGCCTGGAATTGAACTCACTCCTGAAGCTTCCAACCAAACAAAAAAACATGATGTGATGATGATGTAATGCCTAAGGCATTTGACTGCAAACCAGAAGGCTGGTGGTTCAAACCCACCAGCCACTCCTTGGAAGGAACATTGGGTAATCTACTTCTGTAGCGATACTGCCTTGGAAACTCAAGGAGGGGTCGTTATGAGTTTTTGATTGTTGTAATGGAGAGGTATGTAAAGGACTATGGGAACAGAAAAGAAAGAGAGAGAGAGAGGGAAGAAGGTGGGACAGGAAAGAGAGAAGGGAAGGGAAGGGAAGAGGGAAGGGAGGGGAAGGGAAGAGAAGGGGAGAGGGAAGGGAAGTGAAAGGGGAGGGGAAGGGAAGGGAAGGGTTAGGGTAGAGGGCTAAGTAGCTTGTCTTGATGCTCTGCTTGAGAGTGTGGCTTATGGCGAGCATGAGAGCCAAAGTTTTCATGGTGCTGACTCTTCCTCAAAGATGACAACTAAGCTTGTCTTTCAAAGTGAGAGAGGAGTTTTGTCAAGTAGAAATGGGTAAAAGGCTTTCTAGGGAGAGGAAAGAGAATGATACCCAGGGAGGAATGGCAAGAAATGAAGGTGGGCAAGTGGAGTGGGAGCAGCTTGTGAAAATTTGTACTTTGTGCTCTGGAATCCCTGTTTTACTCTCAAGGAACTTCCTGTCCAGAAACTGTTGTACCAGTCATATGCATGCCAGTTTGCATACTAGCCTTTGGCTTTACATGATAGATTGAGAGCATAAAAATTCTTAATGACATGATAATTTAGAAACTGATGCCTGTGCTGAATTATCATATTAAAGATGGTTGAATTTGTGTTTCATATCCTTAGTATCCTGATAGAAGCCACTAACTACAAGTGGCCAAACTACTGAGTAGCTTCAAGAGAATATTTTAGAACTAATTCCATTTTTCAAGGTTTATTTTTCTTTGGTATTACAGGCTTTAAGAAATGAATCAAACTACCTTTCCTCTTCAAAACTACTCTGTTCCACTCTGTGTCTTGGATTTCTTCTCTTCTTGAAGTGGCTCCCAAGTAGGTGGCAAATGTGCCAGCACCCAGCTTCTGGAACTTGCCTGGATAGAGTGTGGGACTTGTCGCCAGGGTGACTATATTTGAATTTTGTCTCTGTCATATATTAGCTCTATAAACATGGACAAGTTTCTTAAACTTTCTAAGACTAAGTTTAATTTTGTTTTACTTTTAATCTATAGGAAGAAGATAGTACTACTACTTATTCCATTGGGTTGTTACAAAGGACAAATGAAGCATACGAATTTGATAAAGTGTCTAAAGTATGCAGTGTTGTTCTTGTTAGGTGCCATTGAGTTGTCGAGAGTCATAGTAACCCTGGGTACAACAGAATGAAACACTGCCTGGTCCTGCACCATCCTTGCAATATTTGCTACACTTGAGCCAGTCATTGCATCTTCTTGTCAATCATCTCCTTGAGGGTCTTCCCCTTTTTTGCTGATCCTGTACTTTACTAAACATGGTATTCTTCCCTAGGGACTGGACCTTTCCAAAACAAAATATGTGAGATGAAGTTTGGCCATTCTTGATTCTAAGGAGCATTCAAGCTGTACTTCCAAGACAGATTTGCTCATTCTTCTGGCAGTCCATAGTATTTTGAATATTCTTTGCCAATACGATTCAGATGCATCAGCTCTTCTTTGGTTTTCCTTATTCATTGTGCAGCTTTCATATGAGGTAATTGAAAATACCTTGGCTTGGGTCAGGGGCTCCTTAGTCTTCAAAGTGACATCTTGCTCTTCCACACATTAAAAAGCTCTTTTGCAATGGATTTGCCCAGGGCAATACATCATCTGATTTCATTCTTTCTTCTTCTTTTATTTTTTAAAATTTTTTATTGTGATTTGGGTGAAAGTTTACAGAGAAAATTCACTTTCCATACAGAAGCTCACATCCACTTTGTCTCATGACATTGACTACAATTTCTCACAATGCAAGAGCTCCCCTCCCACTTCCTCCCTATAGGTACCTCTTCCCTGTGTCCTTCCTTCCCATGCACTCCTGCTCCTTGAGCTGTCTCTCTGTGCATACACAACCTTTCTATTCTCTCATGATTGATCTTTCTAAGTAGTGTATCTACCTAATGTCAATGTTCAGCTCATATGCCTGTCTTTTGTTTGGCTGGGAGCCACAGGAGTGGGTTCAGTTCCAGACCTGAAGGGCAGCTAGTGGCCATAGTCTCAGTGGTTCCATCAGGCTCTATCAGACCAGCAAAGCTCATCCTTTTTTTTTTTTTTTTTTTTTAATGATTTTGAGTTTTGTTCCACATTGTTCTCCCACTCTATCCAGGATCTCCTACAGAGATCCCCCTCTGAGTGGTTGGCAGTGATAGCCAGGCACCATCTAATTCTTCTGGTCTCATAGTCATATAGGCTGAGGATTGCATGGTGTATGAGTCCCTTGGACTAATTGTTTCCATGTTCTTTGTTTTTCTTCATTCTTCTTTGCTCTGGATGAGGAGAGACCCATTGTTGCTTCTAGATGGCTGCTTTGCAAGCTTTTAAGATGCCAGTCACTATTCACCACAGTAGGATGTGGAACAATGTTTTTATGTAGTATGTTATGCCAATTGAGCTTGATGTCCCCTGAGACTATGGTCCTGAGCCCATAGGTCCAACTACTTGCTTCCTCTGGGTAGCTGGCTGTGGCCAAGAAGTGACTACAGCCTTGCCCCTTATCAGCTCTACCATATACCTGGGAACTCTTACAGAACATACAAATACACTTGCAGAAACATTGTCTGCCAACCCTAGACATGGTCATGGGTACACTCCCCCTGCTGCATAGACATATCTAATCATTTTGCTTGCCCATCCATTTATCCGCCATAGATAAATGTTTGCCTTCACTGACAATGCAGTACTGTATGTGCAAAATGGTTCATCTTTGTTTTCTGTACCTCCCATGTACCTCTCTATGTCTCCCTCTTCCTCAATGCCACCATGTTGATCACTCACATTTGGTACATTGCCCTTCCCTTCACTCAAATCAATATTTATCTCTACCTTTCTAACAGTGATCCCTCCCTTCTCTTCCCACCCTGGTAACCAACAAAGAAAATTTCCTTCCATATATAAACCTTACCTTGACTTTTTACAGTAACGGACTAATACAGTATTTGTCCTTTTGTGATTGACTTATTTCACTCAGCATAATGTCCTCCAAGTTCATCC
>NW_006922179.1:298995-313005 GCF_000298275.1 Orycteropus afer afer
TTTATAGCTTTCTTTGTAGAGGTCTTTTGTGTCCCTGGTAAGATTTATTCCCAAGGTTTTTTTTTTTTTTGGTAGCTATTGTAAATGATATTGATTTCCTTATTTATTTTTCAGCAATCTCTTTGCTGGTGTAGAGGAATCCAAATGATTTTTGGATGTTGATCTTGTTTCCTGCCACAATGCTAAATCTCTCAATTAGTTCCAGTAGATTTTTGACTGAGTCTCTTGGGTTTTCTAGGTATCAGATCATATTATCAGCAAATAGGGATAGTTTGACTTCTTCCTTACCAATTTGGATGCCTTTGATTTCTCTTTCTTGCCTTATTATCCTGGCTAGGACTTCCAATACAATGTTGAGTAGAAGTGGTGATAGAAGGCATCCTTGTTTCGTTCTTGTTCATGTGGGGAATGGTTTCAGTTTCTCTCCATTGAGAATAATATTGGCTGTTGGTTTTGCATACATGCCCTTTATTATGTTGAGGAATGTCCCTTGCATTCCTATTTTTCTGAGAGTTTTGATCAGGAACGGGTCAAACGCCTTTTCTACATCAATTGATATGATCATGTGGTTCTGGTCTTTTATTTTATTTATGTGGTGGATGACGTTGATTGTTTTTGTAATGTTGAACCATTCTCGCATACCTGATATGAGCCACTTGGTCATAATGAATTATTTTTTGGATATATTGTTGCAGTCTATTGGCTAGGATTTTGTTGAAGATTTTTGCATTTATATTCATTAGGGATATTGGTTCCTTAGTTTTCCTGTTTAGTGATGTGTTTTCCTAGTTTTGGTATCAAGGTTATGCTTGTTTCATAAAATGAATTTGGGAGGATTCCATCCTTTTCTATGTTTTGGAATAATTTGAGTAGAATTGGTGTCAGTTATTCTCTGAATGTTTGGTAAAATTCTTTGGTGAAACCATCTGGGCCATGATTTTTTTTTGTTGGTAATTTTTTTATGACTTGTTCAATTTCTTCTTTTGTTGTGGGTCTGTTCAACTTTTCCACCTCAGTCTGTGTTAGTTTAAGTAAGTGTTGTTTTTCCAGAAATCTGTCCATTTCTTCCAGGTTTTCAAATTTGCTGGAGTACAGTTCTTCATAGTATCCTGATATTATCCTTTTTTATTTTAGTTGGCTTTGTTGTGATGTCACCCATTTCATTTCTTATCATGTTATTTATTTTCTCTCCCTCTTTTCCTTTGTTAAATTTGTCAGTGGTTTGTCAATTTTATTAATCTTTTCAAAAAATCATCTTCTAGTCTTGTTGATTTTTTCCACTGTCCTTCTATATTCTGCTTCATTGATTTCTGCTCAAATCTTTATTACTTTCTTATGGTGACTGTAGGCTTTTCTTGCTGTTCTTTTTCTAATTGTTGGAGATGTTGGTTTTGAGTGTTGATTTTGACTCTTATTTTTTGATGTGCACATTTATTTCTATAAATTGGCCTCTGATCACTGCTTTTTCAGTGTCCCAAGGATTTTGGTATGTGTTTTCATTCTTGTTTGATTCAAGGAATTTTTTTAATTTCATTTTTTATTTCTTTTATTACCCATATATTCTTAAGGAAGGTTTTGTTCAGTTTCCGTGTGTTTACTCTTTTTTCATTGTTCTTCCTATTGTTGATTTCTAATTTTATGGCATTGTGATCTGAGAAGATGCTTTGCAGTATTTCTATGTTTTAAAATTTATGAAGGCTTTCTTTATGGCCTAATATATGGTATATCATGGAGAATGTTCCATATGCACTGGAAAAAGAATGTATATTGTGCTGTTTTGAGGTGGAGTGCTCTGTAGATGTCTATAAGGTCAAGTTGGTGGATTGTATTGTTTAGCCCTTCTGTGTCTTTCTTGAGTTTCTTTCCAGTTGTTCTATCTTTCACTGAAAGTGGTGTATTAAAGTCTCCTACTATGACTGTGGAGTCATCTATTTGTCTTTTCAATTCTGTTAAAGTCTGATTTATATATTTTGGGGCTCTTTCATTGGTTCCATAGATATTTACTATGGTTATATCTTCTTGTTCTATTGATACTTTAATCATTATATGATGTCTTTCCTTGTCTCTTATGGTGGCTTTTGTCTTAAAGTCAATTTTATCAGAAACTAATATTGCCACTCCTGCTCCTTTTTGCTTGACATTTGCTTGATGTATCTTTTTCCAACCTTTGATTTTCTGTCTATTTTTGTCTTTATCTCTAAGGTGTGTTTCCTGTAGACAGCATGTTGATGGGTTATGTTTTCTTACCCAGTCTGCAACTCTCCATCCCTTGAGTGGTGCATTTAATCTATTAATATTCAGTGTAATTATTGACAAGTATGAATTGGTTGCTGTCATTTAGTTCTGTGTTTTTTCATGGTGATCCTTGTTTCTTTGTTCTATAATTTTCTGTGCTGAGCTCATGTTTATGAATCATGTTATCATTTTCTTTGTTGCTTTTTTTTTTAGTATTTGCTAAATATTTGTGCTTATCCTCTTTTTATTGTGATGTGAAGGTTTATAATTTTTCTTTGAGGTTTCCCTGTGATTTATAATTTTCTCCCCAAGTTTAGAACAATTCATTCTATCTTGCAACTCTCTTGACTTCTTCACCGTTTAGAAGTTCTGTAACTACACTATTTTCCCATTCTTTTTGGTTTATAGTTGTTCTCATTTGCCAATTGATGTCTCTGGTTCCCTGTTTACAGCCTTGTAAACTTATTTTACTTTAGATACTTCCATAACTATGTTGGTTTCTGGGTTATGTCATCTGGTGTATTAATGGTCAGTTGTTGGTTGCTATCATTGGTTCTCTGTTCAAAGCACTTCCTTTAGTATCTCATGTAACATTGGTCTGGTGTTAACAAATTCCCTTAATTTCTGCTTAACTGGAAATCTCCTAATTTCACCATCATATTTGAGGGACAATTTTGCTGGGTATATAATTATTGGTTGGAAATTTTTCTCTTTCAGGGTTTTATATATACCATCCCATTGCCTTCTTGCTTGCTTGGTTTCTGCTGAGAAATCAGAGCTTATTCTTATTGCTTGTCCTTTGTAAGTAACTTTTTCATTTTTTCCATGCTGCTTTCAGGATTCTTTCTTTGTCTCTGGTTTTGGTGAGTTTGATGATGATATGTCTTGGTGATTTTCTTTTGGGGTTTGTACTGTTTGGGGTTCATTGGACTTCCTGAATGGATATATTATCATCTTTCATCATATCAGGGAAATTCTCTTCTGACAAATCTTGGACAATTTTTTCAGTGGTTTTCTTTTTCTCTTCTTGTTCTGGAATTCTGATTATGTGTAGGTTATTCTTTTTGATGGTATCCCACATGAATCTTAGGCTTTCTTCATTTTGTTTTGATCTTTTTTTCTGATTAATCCCTTTCCAAAGAAGTGTTGAGGTTTTTGTCTTCAATCTCATGAATTCTATCTTCCATTTTTTCCATTCTCCTCCTTTGCCCTTTCAATGTGTTATCTATTTCTGAAAATGTATTATTAATCTTCTGGATTTCTATCTGTATATTTTGTATCATTTTTAATTTTTCACTTATTTTGTCATTTTGTTCTTGTCATGTCTTCCTAAATTGTTCTACAGTTTTGTCTGTGTTTTTCTTAATTTTGCAGTGTTTTCCTTGATCTGCCTCTTAATCCTTTGAAGATACCTAAGTGTAATTGTTTTGAATTCCATACCAGGGAGTGCCAATGCTGTTTTTTCCTTAAGCATGTGTTCTGGCTCTATATCCTGGTCCCTTATTTCTACCACTTTATCTTGCTTCTTTGTGTGGACTGTGATGGTCTGTTGTGTCTGAGACATTTTGATCTTATTGTATTTTGATCTCTGTTAACTGTTTGTGAAGAGCAGTTAAGGGTGAGTCAGGCTTTTCTTGGTGTAAATTGCTCATTTGGTGGTGAAGGAAGTGGTGGCTCTCATTCAGTAAGTGTAGTTGCAGGAGGTACAGGTGTGGTTGCATCCTATGGGCACAGTTGCTGACTCCCACCAAGTTAGAAAAAAACAACCATCAAAAAACCATCAAAAAAGTAAAGGCAAGTGGACAAAAACCACACTGCATAAACACACAGGAACAATCACCAACAAAAAGGAAATGGAAAAGAAAAAAAAAAACTCACAATAACTGGAGAGGGGGGCAATAAAAGAAAAGAGGCGGAGTAGGAGAATAACGAAGGAAAAAAATGGGAAAAATGCAAAAAGAGACACAAGGAATGCGGTTAAACATGAGAAAGAAAAAAATAATGGGAATCAGGAACCAGGAAGAGAGAAAAAGTGGAAAACTAGAACCTTGGAAGGGAAGAATAAAGAATAATGATAAAAAGTGTGAAATAATAATAATAATTTTAAAACAAGCAAAAACAAACAAACTAAAAAAAAAAATGAAAATAAAAATCTGGGTAGGATGGGGCAGGGCACCTAAGCTCAGTCAGAGCACACAGACTGGGATGAAATTCCTGCTGGCCCAGAAGGTGGGTGGGAGTGAGGGATGGCTGCACCTCCATTTACCAAGAGGGTGTGGGGTGTAAGAGTAACAAGGGGAATATTGCACCTTTCCAGTTGTTTATATCTGAAACGTCCTTGTGGTTCCTGGCAAGTGGAGCCTATTCTTAGGTCCCTGGAACCTGAGAAAATGCTTTCACTCTAAATAACCAAAATGATCAAACCTCCTGTAAACATTCAGAATAGCTGCAATCTCCGGACAGGCAAAAGTCCATAGCTCACCCCATCTCCCTCTTCTCTGCTTCCCTTTTATTCACTGGCCACCAGTGCAGTCCCCACTGCAGCCCCTGGCTAGCAGGACTGATTTTTAGATTAATTCTTCAGTTCTTACACAACTTGGAAATATCCAAGCTGTCCATGCTGTCAGGATCGCTGACAGACCACAGCTCCATATGCATCATTTTTTGGTGTTTTCATGCAGATTCTTCTTCTAGTTGGAGTTTAGTTCACTTCTTATCCTTCCTTTCAGAGCTCAGGGCTCCAGGATTATCTTCTGTATCTGTATTAATTGGTTCCCCTTTTCTTTGTTGAAGAGGGTCTGTGTAGTTTGTATGCCTTTTCCACCATCTTAATGGAACCCCTACATCTGATTTCTTGATTGCTGGGCATTGATTGAAGATCCAAGTGAAATCCCTGACAGCTTCAATCTTTTCTCCATTTCTCATGATGTTGCTTATTGGTCCAAGTATTGAGGATTTTTGTTTTCTTTGTGTTGAGGTGTAATCTATACTGAAGGCTGTAGTCTTCAATCAGTAGGTCTTTCAGCAGTAAGTGCTTCAAGTAATCTTCACTTTCAGCAAGTGAGGTTGTCTCATGTGCATAACACAGATTGTTAATAATTCTTCCTATAATCCCAATGCTGCATTTGTCTTCATATAGTCCAGTTTCCCAGATTATTTGCTGAGGATACAGATTGAATAAGCATGGTTAAATAATACAGCCTGACATACACCTTTCCTGATTTTAAACCATTCAGTATCCCCTTGTTATGTTCTCAGTAACAAGTAGAAATAATTCAAAGTTTGAAGACAATACTTTTTAGGTATACAATAAATGTTGGGTGCTATCAACATTAATCCTCATCAGAATTAATAAAAATAGCAATTACTAACTTTAAGTTTTGTTGTAGTAGGTGCTGTTGAGTTGGCTCCAACTCATAGTGATCCTATGTACAACAGAACAAAACACTGCCCAGTCCTGTGCCAGCCTCACAATCCTTGCTATACTTGAGCCCATCCTTGCAGTCACTGTGTCAATGCATCTCACTGAGGACTGTCCACTTTTTGCTGAACTTCCACTTTACCAAGCATGATGTACTTCTCCAGGGAATGGTCACTTCTGACAACATTGACCAAGGTAGGTGAGATGAAATGCGGCCATTCTCACTTCCAAGGAGCATTCTGGCTACACTTCTTCCATGACAGATTTGTTCATTCCTTTGGTTGTTCATGGTACTTTCAGCATTCTTTACCAGCATCACAATTCAAAAGCATTGACTCTTCTTCAGTCTTCCTTGTTCATTTTCCAGCTTTCACATACAGAAGAGGTGATTGAAAATGCCATGGCTTGGCTTAGGCACACCTCAGTCTTCAAGGAGATATCTTTGCTCTTCAGCACTTTGAAGAGGACTTTTGCAGCATATTTGCCCAGTGCAGTACATCATCTGATGTCTTGACTACTGCTTCCATTGGTGTTGGCTGTGGAGCCAAATAAAATGAAATCTTTAACAACTTCAAGTTTTTCTCCATTTATTGTCATGCTGCTTATTGGTTCAGTTGTGAGGATTTTAGTTTTCTTTATGGTGAGATGTAATCCATACTGAAACCCGTAGTCTTTAATCTTCATCAGTAAGTGCTGCCAGTCATCTTCACTTTCAGCAAGCAAAGTTGTGTCATCTGCATATTGCATGTTGTTAATGATTCTTCCTCCAATCCTGATGCCACCTTCTTCTTTATATAATCCAGCTTCTTGGATTGTTTGTTCAGCATACAGATTGAATGAATGTGGTGAAAGGATACAATTCTGATGCATTCCCTTCCTAATTTTGAGCCATGAGATATCCACTTGTTCTGTTTGAACAACAGCCTCCTGATGTATGTACAGGTTCCTGATGGCCACAATCAAATGTTCTGGAATTCCCATTCTTCTCAATATTATCCACAATTGGTTATGATCCACAAAATTGAATGCTTTTGCATAGTAAATAAAATGCAAGTAAATATCTTTCTGGTATTCTTTGCTTTCAACCAAGAACCATCTGACATCAGCAATGATATCCCTCGTTCCACATCCTCTTCTGAATCCAGCTTACATTTCTGGAAGTTCTCTGTCAATATATTGTTGTAACCATTTTTGATTTATCTTCAGCAAGATTTTACTTGCATGTGATATTAATGATATTGTTTGACAATTTCCACATTCTGTTGGATCACCTTTCTTTGGAATGGGTACAAATGTGGATCTCTTCCAGTCAGTTGGCCAGGTAGCTGTCTTCCAAATTTCTTGACATTGATAAGGGAGTGCCTCCAGTGTGGCATCCATTTGCTCACTAGGTATTCAATCTCAATGGGTATTCCATCAATTCCTGGAGCCTTGTTGTTTGCCAATTCCTTCAGTGAAGCTTCGACTTCTTCCTTTAGTACCATGGGTTCCTGATAATATGCTGCCTCCTGAAATGGATAAACATCAACCCATTCTTTTTGGTACAGTGACTGTATATTTCTTCCATCTTCTTTTGATGTTTCCTGCATCATTCAAGATTTTGTCCATAGAATCTTTCAATATTGCAACTCGAGGTTTGAATTTTTTCTTCAGTTTTTTCTGCTTGACAACTGCTGAGCATGTTCTTCCCTTTTGATTTTCTAACACCAGGTCTTTGCACATTTCATTAGAATAATTGACTTTGTCTTCTTGAACTGCTCTTTGAAATCTGTTCCGCTCTTTTATCTTGTCATATCTTCCATTTGTTTTAGCTACTCTGTGTTCAAGGGCAATTTTCAGAGTCTCTCCTGACTTTTTTTTTTTTTTTTTGGTCTTTTCTTTCTTTCCTGTCTTTTTAATGACCTTTTGCTTTCTTCATGGGTGGTATTCTTTTCTTTTTCCAGACATTCAGATCTTTACTATGCTGTAGGGGAAAAATGAATGGGGGAGTACTTAATGATAAAGTTCCTAGAGAGAAAATAACCAAAAAGCTAAGCTTGCTGACCAGGAAACTAGTTTGGGAAATGTTTGTTTGTTTGTTTTTTAGTGAAATAAATGAATCATGAAAGGACAAATATTGAGTGATCTCACTCACATGAAATGTCAAGAACATGGTTGATGTACTTGATGTCATCTCACAATTCTGTTTTTTTGTCATTGGTGATCATTACATCAAATCTATTCTGTAGGTGGGCTTTAAATTTAGGAGGGATACAATCAAGGACATATTTTCGCTCTTGTGGACTTGTTTTAATTGTCTTCAGCTTCAACTTGAACTTTCATATGAGCAACTGATTTGTTCCACAGTCAGTTCCTGGACTTTTTTTTTTTTTTTTTTGCTGAAGATATTGAGCTTCTCCACCACCTCTTTCCACAGATGTAGTTGATCTGATTACTGTGTACTCCATCTTGCAAAGTCCACATATATAGCCATCATTTGTGTTGTTGAAAAAAGATATTTGCAATGAATAAGTCATTGATCTTGCAAAATTCTGTCATGCAATCTCCAGCATCATTTCTATCATCAAGGCCATATTTTCCAACTATGGGTGATTCTTCTTTGTTTCCCACTTTGCATTCCAATCAGCAGTGATAATCAACACATCTTGATTGCATGTTTGGTCAATTTCAGACTGCACAAGTTGGTAAAAATCTTAAGTTTCTTCATCTTTGGCTTCAGTGGTTTGTACATCAATTTGAATAACAGTAGTATTAACTGGTCTTCCTTGTAGGCATGTGGACATAATCCCATCACTGATAACATTGTAAGTACTTCAGGATAGATCTTGAAACATTCTTTGTGAAGATGAGTGCCACACCATTCTTCTTCAATTTGCCATTTCTGGGATAGTAGATCATATGGTTGTCTGATTCAAAAGAGCCATAACCAGTCCATTTCAGCTCACTAATGCCTAGCATATTGATCTTTATGTGTTGCATTTCATTTTGATAATTTCTGATTGTCCTGGATTCATACTTCATACATTCCATGTTCCAATTATTAATGGATGTTTGCAGCTGTTTCTTTCCATTTTGAGTCATGCCACATTAGCAAATGGAGCTCCCAAAAGCTTTATTCCATCCACATCATTAAGGTTGGCTCTAGTCTGAGGAGGGAGCTCTTCCCCAGTCATATTTTGAGTGCCTTCTTAACTGAAGGGCTCATCTTCTGGCACTATATCGGACAATGTTTCAGGGCTATTCATAAAGTTTTCCAGTAATATATCAGGGAGTGTTTCACTGCTATTCATAAGTAGTGGAAATTTAACTAAATCACATCATCTGTTTTTCCAATGACCATACTACCATAGAAGCAATGATAGAGTCAGTCACACTCAAAGAAACTACTCTGAATTGTCTTCTTTTCACTCTGTGAAACAGCATATTTCTCCATTTCCTCAAACCTAGCTCAAGAACATCCAGAAGCAGCTCTTGAGATATGAAGAACTGGTCCTTTCGGTCACTGTCATTGCTGTACCTGCTCTGATTCACTATGCTGGTAGCTCCTCTTGCTGTTTCTCTTGTGGGAGCTGCTGTCATTGCTTCTGATGGATAGACCCTTGCAGAACATTGTGACCCTCTTCAGTACAAGTAGTTGTAGGATGGTTTGCTCTTGCCTGATTCTACTGTTTCCATTCTAGGCTTAGCTATAAACCCAAATAGGGAGCACCCATTTCCCTGTTGGTGGAAAGGACCTTCTGTGATACAGGTTACTATGCAGTGCTGCCTTATACTCTCAGTTTATAATGGTTAGCTTATGTAACATCTTTTTGAACTTTTATCACCTTCTTTTGTACAGCCAAGGAGTCCTAGTGGCCTGGTGGTTAAGCACTAGGATGACAACTAAAAAGTCATTTGATTTGAATCCACCAGCTGCATGGAAGAAAGATGTGGCAGTCTGCTTCTGTAAATTTTACAGCTTTGGTGTCACTATGAGTCAGAATTGACTGGATGACAATGTGGTTTTTGGTTTTGTACAGTCAAATTTTCTTAAAATCCATTCTTCATTGGGAACTGGTTTAGAAACCATCTAGTGTGAAGGGATATTATTATGGTTTTATAAACTCTGTTCCCTGTTCTATTGTTGTTGATTTTGTGGCTGAGTTAGTTACTGGAAGTTAGACTAGACTTTAAGTTACACTTTTATTCTAATAAAATCTGTGTCCTTCCAACCTTCCTTAAGAAAAGCGTATGCTGATAGCTTCTCCCTGGGAGGTCTTTTTAACTTTCTGAGGAGTCTTGAACTAGCATTGTATTTCCAGATACAATGCAAGAAAAGAGGATTCTTTATCCATTCCCCACAAGAAGTGTAAAGAGAAAAAAAATGAAAACAAAAGCAATCTCTTGAGTACAGACATGTGTAAAATATAAACAAAAATTGCTTTTGTACATTTCCCCAGTATATCAGTTACTCTCATTTTGAGATTAGGGGAAAAAAAATAGGAAAACTCAGAGTATTTTAAGAATGATGTGGTATAGTAAATTACTTAGTGTGGCTTTTCTACCCATAACTCTTTGTAAACTCAATGGTGGAATGAGCAACTGAGGAACTCCTGATTGTAAATGTTATCCACCTGGTGTATTAATGTTGGGCGTGGCACAACGCAATGTTCTGGGAGGCTCACTCTCTCTCAGGTGCTTAGAATTTTGATGTTATGATTGTTAGTTTGGCCACTCTGCTGAGCTCAAAAGGAGGCCTCCTAGAGGCAGAAGTCTCTCTGACTGCTGGCTGAGGAAGACATGCTGCTGAAAGAGACATGTGCTGCTGGGAAAGAGATGCAAGAGACACACATTGCTGAGTGAGACCCCAAGGGACATGCATTGCTGAGAGAGGAGAGACTGTGAGAGACTGTTGGCTGAGAGACATCAGGCTGGGAGGGAGACTGGGCATTTTTTTTCCTGAACTTGAATTGTAGCTTGGTGCTTCCCTAATAAACCCTGTAATCTGTGAGTTCTGTGTGGCCACTGCAGTGAATTATCAAACCCAGGAGAGAGGTGGTGGGTGCTCTGGGAGGAACGGTTGGTGAAAGGGCTGGAGGGAGGCAGCATGCCTGGCCTTGCAGGAATAGGCCTTGGGCTACTGATAGTGACTCTGTCTTCCTTTTGTGGGGTTAGAGGAGGTCAGGAGATGTGGCCTCCTTGCCCTTTTAGCAAATGACTAGGGAAAAGTATTGAGGGGAATAAATAAAGATAATAAAGGAAAAATAATACAAAAGGGTAAATTCATTGGAAGGAAGAGCTGAGGTTTTTCCTTTTGAGTATTTCATCTAGTACCTTGAACTTAATGAAAAGAAGCCATCATACCTTGTGTTTCATTGTGGTCCTGCCTCTGGCAGCTTCTCTGCTTTTGTTCAGTAACATTTCTTGCTGTTAATCTATCTTTCCTATCAATTAAACTCTAATCAGTTGCAGGATCTAAATAATGCAGGGATTTGACAATCTCACTTTTAAAGATTTAAAAGTTAATTTATAATAAAGTCAACTTTGCCAATTTTTGTCTTATAGCTGCTAAAGTCATTGTAAATAATTGTTGGATTAACACTTTCAAATAATTGTTTGTCACCTGTCTATTGGCAGGTAACTTGGCACCAGATGGGATTCCCTAAATAAATACTCTGATTTACCATCTCAAAAGTAGTTTTCTGTTATTCATTAAAATATGTGGAAATGACAAAGAGTGATAAGAAAAAGGAACTCCTTATTTCTTAGAGAAAGAGTGAAAAATATAGACTATATTACCAAATAATTGATTTTGGGAAGGACTCCAGAGAAAATATTATTTTAGATCTTCATAGTGGCTAAAATGGTGGAAGTGGACCGGCTAGCAACAACTTGAAGTCATTGGTGGGAAAATATGGTTGATTTATTTACATTCCGTAACTGTTTAAGATAGGAGTTAGAAATGTTAGATAAAAGCAGAGGAGAAACCAGAGAGCAGGGAATGTGTGGGCCACTTCTATGTGCTCCTTCAATGGAGTAGCTACTCCACTGGCTGAACATTTGGTCTCACCAGCGCCCACTGAGACCTCAGCAGTCCCAGATCAATCCCCCTTAAGGAATCAGGGAATGGATGGAGATAATTGTGGGTATGAACAGTCTCTTTATCCTTGTACAAAAACATATTAAACTCTACAATCAAATTTTGCTAGGGTACTTATAAGAAGCTGCTCTGTCTCCCACTCTCTAACCACAGAGATATAAGTGGGTGTCAATATTCACTTACTTTTCCTTTTGCAGTTTTCCCTTTTGTGTGTACTGGAAATTTCTCCAATTCTGAGAGTCTAGCCATTTGATTATAACAAACATTTCCCTCTTTTGATTGCTGTGAACTCTAATTTTCCTGACTCACTTTTCTTTTTGGGAGAAATCCTCCTTGATCTTTATGACTGAAATAGTTACTGTATATACTGGAGCACAGATCTGTAAATCCCTGATTATTATACTTTTTTACACTGCATTTTCTGGGGTCAATAATCCATGCCCATAGGGGGCAGACAGGTAACATAAATATATGAAGTTGCTGGGTATAAGAAAATAAAGATTGAACTGCTTGTATGCAACAAAGCTTAATTTATACTAACCAGACTGAATACACTATCCCTGGCTCTTAATATATTAAACTCTGTGAAGAGAGGGAAGCATTTCTATGTTGTTAGTGTTGTGTCGCCACCAACAAGTACATGTAGTACATAGTCCATAAGAATGGTTAAATCATTAAATTTAAATGGTTAAATGCATGAATTAATGCAATCTTATCTTTTTCTTTCTTATAGCTCTTTTAAGCCATCACTTATCTCACAACTGCAAATTCCAAGACCATATATTCAGTCCTTACGGTTTAATCTCTTTCATTTTTTTTTTTTTAAAGTATTTTACATTGTTGACTATATTTTGATTATTGGAAAGTTTTCTTACCTTGGTGACCTGATGCCATCTTCTCCAGTTTTCTTTCTACCTCTCTTACTTAAGTTCCTATTAGGTCTCAGATTTCTACCTTCCCCTTATATGCTGTTGTAACCAGTGATGATCTCTTCCTCTCTCCCTTTTATCCTTCTCTTGGGTTTATTTAATCAATTCTCATAGCTTTAAGTACTTTCTTTTTACTAATTACACTTAAATGCTGGGTTCTCTTGAATACTAAAACAAAACAAAAATCTAAAATTCTAAATCAAAAATTCCCTTCTGAACATCTGCACATGAGTATTCCACAGATATACTCATATCTACCCTCCAAGCCCTCATTCTGCCACCAAACAGCTTCTGTATTCTATTCAGTATGCATTCCAATGTTTATGGGGTCCTAATAAAAAATTGTTAACAACCTTCTTTCACTTTGTTGTATGATAGTGGCTTGCATACTGCTATGCCACTGGAAGCAGGACCACTCATGGTAGATGGGTTTCAGTGAAGTTTTAAGACTAAGACCTACTGAGAAGAAAGGACTGGTGATCCACTTCCAAAAATCAGCCAATGAAAGCCTTATGGTTCACAACAGAACAATGTCTGATATGATGCTAAAAAATGAATGCCTAGGTTGGAAGACACTACAAAAGATCCACAATAATAGATACAGACATGCCAAAAATCCATCAAAAGGGCCCAGGACCAAGCACCGTTTCATTCTGTAATATCTTGGTTGCCATGAGTCAGAGATGACTTGATGATAAGCTAACAGCAACAATAAATTGATATTAGATTAAGTTCTATGGATACAGATTGCCTAAAAAAGACACAATATTTTGACAAAGATTGAGTATATAATAATGGAAACAACAGATAATTTGGTTGTGGTGAAAACTGTTTTTGTTAGGTGCCATCGAGTCATCTCCAACTCATAGCGACCCTATGCACAGCAGAACGAAACACTGCCTGATCCCGTGCCAGCTCCATGATCCTTGCTATACTTAAGCCCATCATCACAGCCACTGTATCAATCCATCTCATTGAAGGCTTTCTCCTCTTTCGTCGATCTTCCACCTTAACAAGCATGCCATCCTTCTCCAGGAAATGGCCACTTCTCACAACATAACCAAAATAAGTGAGATGAAGTCTGGCCATGCTCGCTTCCAAGGAGCGTTTTGGCTGCGCTTCCTTCAGGAAAGATCTGTTATTTCTTTCAGCAGTCCATTGTACTTTCAGTATTCTTTGCCAGCACCACAACTCAAAAGCATCAACTCTTCTCCAGTCTTCCTTATTCATTGTCCAGCTCTCACATGCATATGAGGCAATTGAAAATATCATGGCTTGTGTCAGGTGCACCTTAGTCCTTAAGGAGACAGCCTTGTTCCTCAGCACTTGAAAGAGTTCCTTCGCAG
>NW_006922179.1:313705-314702 GCF_000298275.1 Orycteropus afer afer
TTCAGTAAGATCTTACTTGCGTGTGATATTAATGATATTGTTTAATAATTTCCACATTCTGTGGGATCACCTTTCTTTGGAATGGGTACAAATATACAGAGTATCATGAAAAGATATAGTAGGTTGATAAAGATCAATCTGGAGGCCAAAAAATGTCTTCCTGAATAAGTAACATTTTAATATTTAGACTGAGAGGATGGAAGTGAAGGAATAGGAAAAATGTATTGTAAGGATAATGTTAGTAAGTGTGAAGACCCTGGGCTGGGTAGTAACAAGGTGGATTTTAAGGACAGGAACATCATGGAAGAGGAAGCTAGGGATATTGTCAGACATTTTATAGGTTGTGCTGTAGGAAATAAGGCAATAATAGCAATGCAAGTCACTTACTAGTTTTAAGTAGGAGACTGACAAAATTCAGTAGAGGAGTGAGTACATTTTTATTAAAAAATTGCTATCATACTCTACCTAGTCACTCAAACCAGCAGAATGGGAGTGGAGTACTCTAAGACTCCTTTTACTGAGCTCCCATATCTGCTGTATCTCCCAACTTAACCTTCCCACAAGAGGTCAGGTCCTTTCTCTTCTCAGTCTTTGCACAAGTTTTACTCCCATCTGGAATGCCCTCCCACCCTTTCTCTACTTCACTCTCTCATAGCCATCCTTTGTGTAGCTAAACGTCATTTCGAGGAAGTCTTCCATGGATTTCTATCTCTTCTTGTCCCCATTTCTGTTTCCAAATTATTTAATTGACACTCCCATATCTGTATGTACTTTCATCCTAGCATTGCATTGAAATTGTAGCTGTAGTTTTTTCTATCTTCTTAAACTGTAACTTTTTGGAGATCAAGGATCTCTTTCTTTTACATTTTCAGAGACTGTTGTTGTTGTTGTTATGTGCCGTCGAGTCAGACCCGACTCATAGCGACCCTTCCTTGGGTTTCCGAGGCAGTATCACTATGGAAGTAGATTGCCCCATCTTCCTTCCGAGGAGTGGCTG
>NW_006922179.1:322977-333008 GCF_000298275.1 Orycteropus afer afer
ATCTTCTGTGTCTGTGTTAATTGGTTTCCCTTTTCTTTGTTGAAGAGGGTCTGTGCAATCCTTCTGCCTAGTCCGCCATCTTGCCCCGCCTCCTGACAACTATTTATTATTTGTTCTGTGTGTATTAGGGACAACACAATTTATAGAAAGAGGCTGAACAATGGTGAAGAGTTGGGTTTATACTTTAGCTTCCGTCATTCTTTAACCATGTTATTTATGGCAAGTCCGTTTATTTATCTGGGCTTCATTTTCTTTATTTACAAAATAGAGATAGTTTTGTGAGTTAAGTAAAATAACTGTGAATCAACATAATGCCTGATTATTGCAGGTAATTATTTCCATTTCTTCCCTTTCCTCCTCTTCACCCACATTCTCACACAGCCTTTCTTTCCTCTTCCTGAATTTAAGCAATCAAGATAACTTGACCTCAGAGTTTATAGGAATTGATAAGTTTCTTTGAGGGAGATTTATTAAGTGAAAGAAGACTATAGATCTCTGATACTAGAGTCCAAGCACAAACCTCAAGTCTTTGGGGAAGAAAGTGCAATCAGGGAAGCTGGGATTTACTCTCATCTCTGTCAAAAACAACTGTATATCATAAGGAGCCATGGTGGTGTAGTGGTTAAGGAATTCGGCTGCTAACCAAAATGTTGGTGGTTCAACCCACCAACCTTTCCATGGAAGAAAAATTAGGCAGTCTGCTTCTGTGAAGATTTACAGCCTTGCAAACCCAATGGGTATCACTATGAATCAGAATAGGCTCAATGGCAATGAGTTTGTTTTGTTTTTTCCTGACTATCATAATTTGCACTGAAACATTCTCTGCAATTTACTTTTCACCCCATTATTTATGTTATTCTGTGATTTTTTTTAAAAAGTAGGTCAAGATGTTTATGTTTAGTGGAGTCCAACACACCATATCATGTAAAATTCTTGTTAACTAAGTGACATATAATACTGTTATAACTGATATAAAAGATGATATGTCAAAGGTGTTAGATTAGCTTTAAGTATGTATATACATATAATCACTCTGGCTCTCTGTCTCTCTTTATACACACACACACACACACACACATACTGAAGCAAAATTGTTTTAACTAGCAACCTTTACCATTGATGAATCACTATCTGTTATTTTAAGACCTGTTCATTATTTCCTATCACTTGCAAATACAAAAAAATAATTAAAGCATGAAGTAATAATTAGAATTAAAAAGGTTTGTAAATTGAAAAGGTCAAATTTTTGATTAGGTTTTGAACTGTGGACAACTCTCAGAACATTGTTATACCTTGTACTCTATTCTCAAGAAATAAATTACATGAACATCTCCTAAATTACATTTTTTAAAAAAGTTTAAGCTGACATTTTGTGTTAAAATGGGTTATCTAACCACTGGGAATTGGGTAGTGACCTGCTCAATTTGTACTTTACACTCATTATGGACTAGAAGGGGCAGACACTGAAGTAGGTCTTGCAAGAAGTAAAATAGTTTCAGGCCTGAGAGTGTATCCATTTTGATGGAGAGATGGCAGCACCTAAAGATCAAGGGAGAAGCAAATGATTTTTCAGTAAGTGTTGATGCTGAGGTTGCATGTAAGGAAGCAGAGGAGTGCAACAATGGGATATGGTGATGTGTATAGATTTAGGCAGGCATTTGGTGTTAGAGAAGTCTGCCTGCAGTTGGCTGATGAGAGTGGGACATAGATCTGGGGAGTCGTAGGGTGTCTATTGTCAAGAACAAATATGGCCCTAGTATGGAGTTGTATGTGATTGAAAATACTATGGCTTGTCAGGTGTACCTTAGTCCTCAAAATGACATCTTTGCTTTTTAATTCTTTCAGAGTTATTTTGCAGCAGATTTACCCAATGCAATATGCCATATGCATGTGGAAGCTGGACAGTGAATAAGGAAGATCAAGGAAGAACTGATGCATTTGAATTATGGTGTTAGTGAAGAATATTAAATGTATCTTGGACTGCCAGAAGAATGAACAAATATTCCTTCAAAAAAGTACAAGCAGAATGCTTCTTAGAAGCAAGGATGGTGCAACTCCACCTTACTTGCTTTGGACTTGCTTTCAGAACAAGTCTTTGGAGAACATCATAATTGGCAAAGTGGAGGATCAGCAGAAAAGAGGAAAACCCTCAACAAGATGGACTGACAGAATGGCTGTCATTATAGGCTCAAACAGCAACAATTCTGAGGATGACACAGGATGGGGCAATGTTCAATTCTATTATAAAAGGGATGCTATGAGCCAGAACTAACTCAGCACCTAACAATAACCAAACCAAAAAACCAAACTCACTGCCACAAGTTGATTACAACTCATAGTGACTCCCATTGGGTTTCCAAGGCAGTAAATCTTTATGGAAGCATATTGCTCCATTTTCCTTCCATGAAGCAGCTGGTAGAATTGAACTGCCAACCTTCTACTTAGCAGACAAATGCCTTAGGCATGGTGCTACCACTTTTGCCAAGATAAGGGCTCAGTTATGAAGAAATAGAGCAGAGCCTTAGTTAGATGTTTCAAAGTGTAAATCAGACAGAGCTCCAGTAAGAACTGAACTTCAGGACCAGGTCAGAGAAGCAACAAAAGTAACTTCAATTGAGGTGAAAGGTCTAGTCTAGTTTCAGAGTCTCGAGGCGTGTTGATGGACTAGCTGCTGAGGTAGGAGAAGAGCTGCAAGGCTTGGTATGTAACAGACCACATATATTTCTAAGTGATTCTGAAACACTTTACAGAATGAGGCTGACACAGCAGTAGTTTCGTGGCTTGGGGAGGAGTGTTGTTGTTGTTGTTAAGGGCTGTCAAGTCGGCTCTCACTTATATTGACCCTGTGCACAACAGAACGAAACACTGCATGGTCCTGCACCAGCCTCAAAAAACTTGCTATACCTTAGCCTATTGATACAGCCACTTTGTCAGTCCATCCCATAGAGGGTCTTCACCTCTTTTGCTGACCCTCCACTTTACCAAGCATGATATCCTTCTCTGGGGAATGATTTCTTCTGACAACATGACCAAAGCAGGTGAGACAAAGTCTAGCCATTCTTGCTTCCATGTGGCATTCTGGCTGCACTTCTTCCAGGACAGATTTGTTAGTTCTTCTGGCAGTCCATGGTACTTTCAGTATTCTTTGCCAACACTCCATCTTAAAAGCATCAACTCTTCTTAGGTCTTCCTATTCATTGTCCAGCTTTCACATGCATATGAGGCAATTGAAAACACCATGGCTTGGGTTAGACACACCTTAGTCTTCAAAGAGACATCTTTGCTCTTGAGCATTTTCAAGAAGTCATTTGCAGCAGATTTGCCCAATGCAATACATTGTCTTAGTTCTTGACTGCTGCTTCCACTGGTGTTGATTGTGGAAACAAACAATATGAAATCTTTGACAACTTCAATCTTTTCTCCATTTATTGTGATGCTCCTTATTGGCCTAGTTGTGAGGATTTTTCTTTTCTTTATATTGAGGTGTAATCCATATTGCAGATGGTAGTCTTTAATCTTCATTAGTAAGTGCTTCAAGTCATCTTCACTTTGAACAAGCCAGGTAGTGTCGTCTGCATATTGCAGGTTGTTAATGAGTCTTCCTCCAATCCTGATGCCATGTTCTTCTTCATATAGTCCAGCTTCTTGGATTATTTGCTCAGCATACAGATTGAATAAGTATGGTGAAAGGATACAAACCTGACACACTCACTCCCTTCCTGTTTTTAAACCATGTAGTATCCCCTTGTTCTGTTGGAATGACAGCCTCCTGGTCTATGTACAGGTTCCTGATGAACACAAGGAAGTGTTCTGGAATTCCCATTCTTCTATGATCCACACAATAAAATGCTTTTGCAAAGTCAATACAACACAAGTAAACATCTTTCTGGTATGCTTTGCTTTCAGCCAAGATCCATCTAGGGCATAATTGATGTCATGCTGATTTTTGCTCTGATTCATACACTCAGAACAGGGTGTATTAAAAATGTCCCTCTGCAAAATTTGCATAAGTATCGAGAGTTTCCCTGGGCAGATTTCAGAAATCAATGTCTGTTTTACATGGGACTCATATGCCAGGTACATTAGGTGATGGAGATAATTTTACTTGAAGTAGAGAAAATTAACACAGAGTTGGCCGATAACTCAAAGAATGGTAGCAACTTAAGGAAGAAATTCAAATGAGTGAGGAGGCTGAAGTTAAGGACAGCATCATTGATTTGTAAATAAATGTCCATGTTGGCTGTGAGAATTTGGAAAGCTGTGAAACAGGAATTAAGAGTCTGTTGAGTCTGGGGATGAACAAGAAAGGTAAGAAATGTATTATCAAGTTTGGACAAAATTTTAGTGAAATATTAAACTGCAGTTAAAATTTTAAGAGTGGCTGAGGCTTTACAAAGAAAAGTATTACTTGAGGATTGGGGATGAAGTTACAAGTCAGCTGACTTAGAAATGAGAACTCGATGCCTGTTAAATGCGTGACTATTGTGTCAAATCCATGCAAGTCAACATAGATATCTTTATAAATATCTGCTCTCATAAATAACTCTCTGACCTGCAACTTAAAATAAAAATAAATAAATAAAAATTCCCTGAATGAAAATAAAGTTATTGGGTATTATCTGTGGTTGACTAAAGCTTGAATGCTATTTCTCAATGTCTTATGAATGTTTTTCATCAACACATTTCTAATACATTGATATTGTTAATTGCCATTGAGTAGGGTCTGTTTTATGGCAACCTTATGGATCACAGAAAGACATTACCCAACTCTGTACCATATTCATGATCATGAATATGGTTAAGGCCATTGTTGTGGCTATCATGTCAATCCATCTCATTGAGGGTTTCCTTCTATTTCATTGGTATTCTACATTGCCAAGCATGATGTCCTTTTCTAGTTATTAGTCTTTTTTGGTGACATGTTGAATGTAACTTAGTTGAAGTCCTCTTTGCTTCTACAGAGCATAAGTGGGTAGTATTAAGGAAAAGAAATTTATTTTCTCAACATTCAGGAGGCTAGAACTCCAAGTTCAGGGCACTGGTTCTAGGGGAAGATTCTCTTTAGGCTTTAGGGGAAGATCCTTGTCTGTTTCAGATTCTGTATCCCTGGCATACCTTGGTTCCTTGGCGATCGTTGCATGACATCTAACTTCCCCGTTTGTGCTTCCTTGTCTCTGTGTCTTTGCTGCTCCTTATAACTCAGAAGTAAATAGGTTTATGACACACCTTACACTAATATGGCCTTATTAACATAACACAGAACACTTTATTTCCAAATAGGATTATATCCACAGGCATAGGGGTTAGGATTCTAAGACATATTTGGAAGCAGGAACACAATTACATCCATAACAATGATATATTCAATATTTTTTGCCAGCACCACAGTTTCGATGCATCAATTCTTCTGTCTTCCTTCTTCATTATCCAGCTTTTGCATGCAACATACATATCACTTTGATGACTAAGGTGCATCTGACCTAATCCATGGTGTTTTCAATCACTTCATATATATGTGAAAGTTTCTAACGTAGCTAATTTCTAATATAGAAATGCAAAATGAATGTTCATTGAAAAATATATGAAAATGTACCCTAGAATATGTAGGCATATGAATCTGTGGGTCAGTGGTATAGATTTATCCCTCTACTTACTAAGGCAGGAGCTGTGTTGGCATAGTGCCTAAGGCATTTGACCGCTAACTAGAAGGCTGGTGGTTTAAACCCACCAGCCACTGCTCAGGAGGAAGATTGGGCAATCTACTTCCATAGATATCACCTTGGAAACCCAAGGAGGTGTTGCTATGAGTCAAACTGACTCGACAGCAGTGAGTTTTTTTTTTTTTTTTTTTTTTTTACTTACTATGGCATTCTTTCATCAAACTTTGATTTATAACTGCTACTATACTAGGTACTGGTTATGGAGAAATAAAGGACAAAATATATACTCTCCATTAGATTATGTCTACTGAAGAATAAGACAAGTAAACAGTTAAATGTCATTGGAGTTATGATAGAGTTAAGCACAGAATGCCATGAAAACTTGTAAGGGGGTATCTGATACAGCCTGGGAAATGCGGAAGCAGTACAAAGAATCCTTCTTTCCAGTTTTAAACTGAGTATCAGAGGCAGTAATCTCTGGTTTGGGATTTGAAGGACAAAATAATTAGCTAAGAGAAGAACATTCCAGAGAGAGTAACATGAACAAAGTTATGTAGGCTTACTACAGCAAGCTGCACTGAACAAATTACAAGAAAATTTATGCAGGATAGAGTATAAGTATTGCAGAATTGGAAAAGAGAAGGAGCAAAGAAAAGGTAGAGAGCTATACAGTAATTAGGTCATCAAACAGCCTTTTAGAGCATGGTAGAAACGGAATTTATCCCAAAGCCAATGATAGAATGAAATCATTGAAGAGTGTTGATATGCAAATAATATTTTCATGTTTGTCTTTTAAAGGTATTATGGCAGTAGTATGTACCATGATTTAGAGGGAGATGATCCTGGGGGAGAGATATATTGCAATCCATTCCAGAAGATATGGGATTTTGAACTAAGGCAATGACAATGGAAATGAAGAAGTAGATTCAGAGAATATTATGGAGATAGATTTGATAAGACTTGAGAAAAATTGGATATAGTGGGTAAGTGCAGGGGAAGCAGAAGCAGTTTTACCCCCTCTCCCCTGCCTGCATGACTCTTATACTGAAATTATACTGAAAGAATATACCCTAGGGAAAGACCTCCTTCTCTAGTGTTTTAGTTGTAAGGTCTCCTAAAGCCATAGTAGTAAGGTATATGCTTAACTATATAATTACGTGCTGGCAAGATCTAATCTTAGATCCTATAATGGAAGTTGATATTCTTCATTTAATCCCATCAAAGTTGATCATAAAACCATAACACAACCCGTGCCCAGATTGTGTCAAGAGGAACCTACCTCTTCCTCTTTTTCCCTTTTCCCTATCCATGTAGATCCCTCAAGTCTGAGATATATAAGCTTTCTGTCTCTTTGCCCCTTTGTTCCCTTCACCTTACAATGTATCAAGAAGCTATGCATGGGTAGAGGAGATTTCCCTGTCCACTCACCCAGGGATGATGACCTTTTTGGGGGAGAGCCCTTCTGAGATGGAATTCTACCCTTTCTTTTCTATCTCAATTATTGGGTAAGTAATAAAGCTTATGAAAACATCACTGGAAAATGTCAATTGTTTGCTGCCAGCTACCTCTATGCATGAACTTACTTTCATTATTCATTCTTGGTTCATAACAGTGCATAACAGGGATAAGGGTAAAGAATGATGCCCACATTTCTTGCTAGGGAGGATGGGTAGAAAGTCATGCTATCTACTGAGAAAGTGAATCAAAAAGTATGGAGGTGATAGATAAGTTTAATTTTGAAAATGAGTAAAGTGTAGGTATGATATCCAAGGAGAAATATTCAATGGGAAGTTAGACATATAGATTGGTGTCCAGGAGAAAAGATGAGATGGACCTACTAATTGGATAGTAGATGAGAAAGAGTGAATTAATTTAGGAAGAGTCTATAGAGTTGGAAGAATAGACAGCAAAAGACAGAATCTGGAAAATAGCATCATTTAAAAGAAGGAGCTAGGCTGCTGAAGCAACAATGTAAAGAGAGAATGACTGGAAATTTAAGACCCTGAAGGAGCTGAAAGAAACTCTGGTGGTGAAGTAGCTAAGAACTCAAATGCTAACTACTAAGTAAGAACTCAAAGTTCAAACTACTGGCCGCTCTGCGGCATAAAGATGTAGCAGTCAGCTTCTGTAAAGATCACAGCAGTGGAAACCCTATGAGGCAGTTCTATTCTGTCCTATAGGGTCACTACGAGTTGGAATTGACTTGATGGTATGGATTTGGTTTGGTTAATGGAGCTAAGGAAATCAGGGTTTAGGGGAGAGAAGGAAGGGATTAAAAATAGTTATGGATTTAGATAAATTATAGTGTGTAGAGACAGTAAGTTAAATTACACATAAGGCTTGAGAGGGGTTGTTTGCTGAAAGAATTGGTAGGAAGAGGTTGTGGATTATGAAACTTGAAGAGACTGGTAAAGATTTAACATAGCTACTGTGGGCTTATTCTTCTGGTTATGTTGATATAATAGGAACTGGAATTATCCTCTTGCTTTAAACAATTAAAATTCTAGCCAACATAGAATAAATAAGATTTTTTCAGATACTGGACATCAGGCAAGGCAAAACAGTGATCCGTTCCCTGAAAGGGGAAAATCAAGTGGGAAAATGAGGTGAGAACCAGCTTGCTGTCAGAGAGTTTCCAGCCCCAATTCAGGGAATAGAAATGCAAGTGGAGCTTAGCAAAATCCTTGAGTTGAGAAGTTAATGCTGGGCTTTCAGAGATGCCAAAATAATTACAATTTGCCTAGTACTGGTGAAGAGAGAATTTCACACACACTCATACAAACACAGAGAAAGGGAGAAGGGAGCAAGAACAGGATATCTGCAGAATCCCTTTAATTCTTCAGGTGGTCATTTCATGCATGTGAGGGAACTATTCAAGGCTGAGAAAGGAACTACCTGGAACAATCATTGGAACTCATCCACTATTGGACAGAGTACCTGTTCCCACTAGTCTAAGTGGGGAAACTTGCAATTTATTGGGCATGATGTAGAATACCTAAAAAATATTTCCATTTTTTTGTGTGTGATTTTTTTTTTTTAATTGTGATTTGGGTGAAAATTTACAGAGCAAATTCACTTTCCATACAGCAGTTCACATACACTTTGTCTCATGGCATTGATCACAATTTACCACAATGCAGCATCTCCCCTCATATTTCTTCCTGATAGTTACCTTTTCTCTGTGTTCATCCCTCCATGAACTCCTGCCCCCTGAGCTGTCTCCCTGTGCATAGGCAGCCCTTCTTTCTCCCGTGATTGTTCTCTCCAAGGAGTGTATCTCCCTCAGGTAAATGTTCAACTGATATGCCTGTCCATTGTTTGGCTGGAAGACACAGGCATGGGTTCAATTCCAGACCTGAAGGGTAGCTAGGGACCATAGTCTCAGTGGTTCCACCAGGTTCTATCAGACCAGCAAACCTGGTCCCTCCTTTTTTTTCTCCAAATGATTTTGAGTTTTGTTCTACATTGTTCTCCCTCTCTATCCAGGATCTCCTGCCTAGATCCCCTTCCAAGTGGTTGATAGTGGGAGCTGGGCACCATCTAATTCTTCTGGTCTCATAGTCATATAGGCTGCAGATTGGATGGTGTACCAGTTGCCAGGACTAATTGTTTCCATGAATTTTTGGTTTTCTTCATTCTTCTTTGTTCTGGACAAGGAGAGACCCATCATTGCATCTAGATGGCAGCTTGCAAGCTTTTAAGATCCCAGTTGCTACTTGCCAAAGTAGGAGGTGGAACAGTGTTTTGCATAGTATATTATGCCAGTTGAGCTTGATGTCCCCTGTGACCATGGTCCCGAGCCCAATGGTTCAACTACTTGGTCACTCTTGGTAGCTGGCTGTGACCAAGTAGTGACTACATCCTTGCCCCTTTTCAGCTCTACTATACACCTGGGAATTCAGATCATACACATAAACTTATAGGACATTGTCTACCAACCCTAACCATATTCTTGGATACACTCCCCACTTCATAGACATACCTAATAGTTCAGCCTGTCCACCCATCTATCCATCCATATACCCATGTTTGCCTTCACTGACAACACCATACTATATGTGCAAAAGGGCTCATCTTTGTTGTCTGTACCTCATGCGTACCTCTCTATGTCTTTCTCTTCCTCAATGCCACTATATTGATCACTCACATTTGGTACATTGCCCTTCTCTTCACCCAAATCAATACTTATCTCTATCTCTCCAACAGTGTTCCCTCCCCTCCCCTCCTACCACTGGTAACCAACAAAGAAAATGTCCTTCCATAGATAAATGTTTCCTTGACTTTTACAATAATGGACTAATACAATATTTGTCCTTTTGTGATTTACTTATTTCATTCAGTGTAATGTCCTCCAAGTTCATCCATGTTATG
>NW_006922179.1:343566-380790 GCF_000298275.1 Orycteropus afer afer
ATAAGGAAGACCGAAGAAGAGTTGATGCTTTTGAGTTGTGGTGCTGGCGAAGAATGCTGAAAGTACCATGGACTGCTAAAAGAACTAACAGATCTGTCGTGGAGGAAGTGCAGCCAGAATGCTCCTTGGAAGCAAGAATGGCCAGACTTCGTCTCACCTATTTTGGTCATGTTGTAAGAAAGGACCAGTCCCTGGAGAAGGATGTCATGCTTGGTAGGGTGGAGGGTCGAAGAAGGAGGGGGAGGCCTTCAAGGAGATGGATTGATACGGTGGCTGCAATGATGAGCTCAAGTATAGCAGGGATTTTGGGGCTGGCGCGGGATTGGGCAGTGTTTTGTTCTGCTGTGCATGGGGTCGCTATGAGTCAGAAATGACTTGACGGCACTTAACAACAACAATATAATTCTTGATTGAAATTTTTTCTCTTTCAGGGTTTTATATATACCATCCCATTGCCTTCTTGCTTGCACAGTCTCTGCTGAGAAATCAGAGCTTATTCTTACTGGCTGAACTTTGTAGGTAACCTTGTGTTTTTCCCATGCGGCTTTCAGGATCCTGTCTTTGTTTTTGGTTTTGGTGAGTTTGATGATGATATGTCTTGGTGATTTTCTTTTTGGCTCTATCCTGTTTGGGGTTCATTGGACTTCTTGAATGGATATATTCTCCTCTTTCATCATATCAAGGAAGTTCTCCAGGAAATTTTGGAAAGTTTTCTCAGTGGTGTTATTTTTCTCTTTCTGTTCTAGAATTCCAGTGACACATAGGTTATTCCTTTTGATGGTATCCCACATGAATCTTAGGCATTATTCATTTTGTTTTGATTTTTTTTCTGATTGATCCCTTTCCATAGAAGTATTCAGGTTTTTGTCTTCAATCTAATTAATTCTATCTTCCATTGCATCAATTCTACTCCTTTGCCCTTCCAATGTGTTATCTAAGTCTGACAATTTAGTATTAATCTTCTGGATTTCTGTTTGTAGATTTAGAATCATTTCTAATTTTTCATTTATTTTGTCATTTTGTTCTTGTATTTTCTTCCAAAATTCTTCTAAGCTTTTTTTCTGTGTTTTCTTTGGTCTGTTTCTGAGTCCTTTGAAGATACCTAAATATAATTCTTTTCAATTCCGTATCAGAGGGTTCCAATGCTGCTTCTTCCACAGGGTTGTGTTCTGGGTCTGTATCCTGTTCCCTTGTTTCTACCACTTTATCTTGCTTCTTTGTGTGGACTGTGATGGTCTGTTGCCCCTAAGACATTGTGTTTTTGTATTTAGATCTCTGTTAATTGTTTGTGTAGAGCAGCCAAGGGTGATTCAGGCTCTTCTTGGTGGTTTTTATCATTGGCCCATTGGTGGAGAAGGAGGTGGTGGCTCTTGCTCAGTAAGTGAAGTTGCAGAAGGTGTTGGTGTAGTTGTGTCTTATGGGGACTGTTGCTGTCTCCCACTCAGTTAGTCAAAAATTACAGTTGAATAACCATCAAAAAACTAAAAGCACATGGACCAGAAATACTCCCTGTAATCACGTAGGAACAGTAACCAAAAAAAAAAAAAAAGAAAAAAGAAGAATTAAAAGAAGAAAACCTGCAATATCTGGGGATAGGGCACTAAGAGAAAAAAGGTAGAGAAAGAGAATAAAGCAGAAAAACATGGGAAAAATGCAAAAAGGAAAACAAGAAATGGGGCTAACCATGAGAAAAAAGGGGGAAAAAAAGAATTTAAATTAAATTTTTTTTTTTTCTTTTTAACCAGGAACAGGGAAAAGAAAAAAGAACTAGGACCTAGGAGGGGAAGAATAAAGAATAATAGTAAAAAGGAAAAAAGTATTATTAACAGTAGTAGTTTTAAAACAGACAAATACAGGGTAACTAAACACCAGAAAAAAGAAGAGAAAAAGAAAAAAAAGTAAAAGAAAAAAATTGGTGGAGGACTGGGAGGGCACCTAGGCTCCTTCCGAGCACACAGATTAGGATCGGGTTCCTGCGGGCCCAGACGTGGGTGCGAGTGGGAGATGGCCGTGCCTTTGTTCACCAAGCGGGCATGGGTTATAAGAGTAACAAGAGGAATGTTGCACCTTTTCAGTCGTGCAGGTCCGGAGCGTCCTTGGGGTTACTGGCAAGCAGAACCTGTTGTTAAGCCCCTGGAATCTGGTAGAGCACTGTCTCTTTAAATATCCAAAATGATCAAGCCACTTATAAACATTCAAAAAGGTGGTGCCTCCTGACAGGCAAAAGTCCACAGCTTAGTCCTCTTCACCACTGATCCCCTTTTATTCCACAGCCAGCAGAGCAGTCCTCTGTGAAGTCTCTGCTAGCAGGGCTGATTTTTAGGTTAATTCTGAGGTCCTACCACCACTTGGGAATCTCCAAGCTGTCTGTGCCGTCAGGATCACTCAGGATCGCTGCCAGACTGCAGCTCTGTATGTCTCCTTTTTTGATATTTTCATGCAAATTCTTCTTTTGGTTGGCGTTTAGTCCACTTCTATATCCTTCCCTTCAAAGCTCAGGGGTCCAGGATTATCTTCTGTGTCTGTGTTAATAGGTTCCCCTTTTCATTGTTGAAGAGGGTCTGTGCAGTCTTTCTGCCTATTCTGCCATCTTGGAATGAAAAAATCCATTGTTGTTGCTATTGTTGTTAGATACTGTCCAATGATCTCCAACTCATAACAACCCTATGTATAACAGAATATAACACTGCCCCATCCTGTGCCAGCCTCACAATCCTTGGTATACTTTGCAGCCACTGAAATTTGCACAAGTCAAAGATTTCTCTAGTCTTCCCTGTAAAAAGGTTTGAAAGTATTGGATGGTTTCCAAGTGTCTTAACTGTGACCCAATAATATTTACAGGAATTAAAAAATATCTAGCATGTGAGAATACTTACAGTATTCTATATTGAGTACCAAATATTTCATTTTATTATTTATTTAGTACCAGATATTGAGTACCAAGCAAGGTGAAATTCTGCTTGACATTGAATAAAAAAGTATTATGCATGTAAAGAGGCAGTAGAACATGACACATGATAATTAAAAAAAAACAAAACAAAACAACACTAACCATTAAAAATAGCCCCAGAAATAACATAAATAAAAGTATTACTAGAAAAAATAATATAAAACAGTTATAACTATACATGTTCAAGAATGTAGAGAAAAGATTGAACGTGTCAAGTAGAGACATGAAAGATATAAAAAAAGACTCAAATGAATAGAGATAGATAACATGTCTGGAATGAAAACCACATTGGTAGATATTATTAATAGTAGGTTAGTGAACTTGAAGACAAAGCAAACTAAACCATCCAAAAATGAGAGAAAAGACATTTAAACAGAGAGAGAGAAAAAAAAAAACAAACCTAAAATAGAGTATATAGTTAGCAGTGGGACACTGTAAAGCTGCCTAATATATGTGAAATTGGTATTTCTGTAGAAGGATTTAGCAAAGTGGCAGAGTAAAAGATCAACATACAAAAATCAGTTGAATTTCTCTACACTAACAAAGAGAACTTCAAGCTCACTAACCTACTGTTAGTGATATCCCCCAATGTCATTTTCATTTCAGCCATATTATCCATCTCTATTCATTTCCTGAAAAGGAAATCAAGAAATCAATACCATTTTAAATAGCCACCTAAAAGATGAAGTACTTAGGGATAAATCTAACTAGAGACATAAAATTTGCTCTGCTAGCATAGTTCCTAAGGCAATTGACTGCTAACCAGAAGGCTGGAGGTTCAAACCCACCATCCACTCCTCGGAAGGAAGGTTGGGCAATCTACTTTCATAGTGATACTGTCTCAGAAACCCAAGAAGGGGTCTCTATGAGTCAGGTCTGACTTGATGGCACATAACAAGAGCAACAACAGAGACATAAAAGACCTACACAAAGAAAACTACAAGACATTACTACCAAAAGAGACCTACATAAATGAAAGAATATACCATGTGCATGGATATGAAAACTTAACATTGTGAAACTGTCAATACTACTCAAAGTAATCTATGGATATAATGCAATCCCAGTCTAGATTCCACCATCATTCTTTAAAGAGATGGAAAGACTAACCATCAACTTTATATGGAAAGGAAAAAGACCCCAGATAAGCAAAGCACTTAGGAAAGAAAGGGAGCTCTAGTGGAATAGTACCTAAAGCATTTGGACTGCTAAGCAGAAAGCTGGTGGTTCAAGCCCACCACCCACTCCTCAGAAGGAAGACTGAGCAATCTACTTCCATAATGATACCACCTCAAAAACCCAAGGAGGGGTTGCTATGAGTTGGATCCAACTAGATGGCAATTCCAACTAATGAAAGAAGAAGAAAAAGAGAACCCTCAAATTCATAACAAAAAGACCAAGCTTGCTGGTCTGTTAGAGATTGGAGAAAGCCCTGAGACTATGGCCCTTAGTTACCCTTTAGACCTGGAATTTAACTCACTCCCCTGACTTAAGTTCTAGCCAAACGATAGGCCTACAAAGTGAATAATTACACCAGGTAGGCATACTCCTTAGAACAATCAACCATGGAAGATCAGAAAGGCAGCATTTGCACAGGGAGACAGCTCAGAGGGCAAGAATGCATGAGAAAGAAGAACACAGGGAAAACAGTAACCACAGGGAGGAAGTGAGAAGAGAGCTGTTATATCGTGGAGATTACAATCAATGTCATGAAACAAAATATATATGAACAATTGAATGGAAAATGAATTTGCTCTGTAAACTTTCACCCAAACCACAATTTAAAAAAAAAAAAAAAGAAGAAGAAAAATTTAGCAGACTTCACATTTCCTGATCTCACAACCTACTACGCAGACACAATAGTCAAACAACCTGATAGTAGTACAACAACAGACACATAGACCAATGGAACAGAATTGAGAATCCAGCAGGAAATCCACCTACTTATCAACATGTGATCTTTGACAAAGCATCAAAACTCATTAAATGGGGAAGAGACAGTCTCTCTCTTTTTTTTTTTTAACAAATAATGCAAGCAAAAATGTGTATGTATTTGCATAACCATGGAACAGGACCCATATCTCAAACCATATACAAAAAAGAACTCCAGATGGATCAAAGACCTAACTGTAAAATCTGAAACTATAAAGACCATCAAAGAAATAATAGGGACAAACTAAAAACCAAACCAAACTCACTGCCATTGAGTCAATAATGACTCAGTCAAATGGTTAGACACTGTGCTACCAGAGCTCCTTACAGATAAACTTAGAGGCCCTAGTATATGGCATAAGTAGATTATCAAACAACATTGTTGTCATGTGCTGTTGAGTCTGTTTCTGCTCATAGTGACCCTACATACAATAGAACAAAACAGAGCCTGGTTCTGTGCCATCCTTACAATCATTGCTATGCTTGAGCCCATCACTGCACCCACTGTGTCAATCCATCTTATTGAGGGCCTTCCCTTTTTCACTACCTTCTACTTTACTAACAATAATATCCTACTTCTTCTGTTCAGGTCTTTTACTTCATCATTTCTTCCATTCGTTTTAGCTACTTTCCTTTCTAAGCAAATCTCTGACATCCACTGTGGCGTTATTTTCCTTTCCTGTCTTTTAAATAACCTTTTGCATTCTTTACGTATGATATTCTTGATGTTATCCCACAACTCGTCTGGACTTCAGTCACTGGTGTGACTGAATGCACATATGTTTTCTACAGATGGTCACTACATTTGGGTGGAATATACTCAAGGTCATGTTTTGACTCTTGTGGTCTTGTTTTAATTTTCTTCAGATTCAGTTGGATCTTACATATGAACAATTGATGGTGTGTTCCACAGTCTGCCCCTAGCCTTGTTCCGGTTGATGATATTGAGCCTCTCCATCATATCTTTTCACAGAAGTAGTCTATTTGATTTCTGTGTATTCCATTTGGTAAGGTCAACATGTACAGTTACTGTTTATGTTGTTGAAAAAGGGTATTTGCAGTGAATAAGATATTGGTTGTGTAAAATTCTATCATGTGATCTCTGGCATCATTTCTATCACCAAAGTCGTATTTTCCAACTACTGATGCTTGTTCTTTGTTTCTAACTTCTGCATTCCAATCACCAGTCATTATCAATACATCTTGATGGAATTTTTGGTCAGTTGCAGACTGTAAGAGTTGGTAAAAACCTTCAATTTCTTCATTTTTGGCTTTAGTGATTGGTGGGTAAATTTGAATAATAGTAATATTTACTGGTCTTCCTTGTAGGGGTATGGATATTATCCTATCACTGACAGCATTGAATTTCAAGATAAATCTTGAAATATTCTTTTTGATGATGAATGTGACAATATTTCTCTTCAATTTGTCATTTATTGCATAATAGAGTATTTGATTTTCTAATTCAAAGTGACCAATACTCATCCATTTAGGTTTACTCAGACCTAGCATATTGATCTGTATATGTTCCATTTCATGTTTGACAACATTCATTTTTCATTGATTCATACTTGGCTCATTCCACATACTGATTATTAATGGATGCTTGTAGCTTTTTTTTTTTTTTTTTCATTTGAAGTTGTGTCATGTTAGCAAATGAAGATATAGAATTTTTTGCTCCTTCTATGTCATTAAGGTCGAGTCTGTTTTGAGGAGGCAACTCTTGTAGTTGTATTTTCCAACTATTTCTTCCACTGACAGACAGATGGTAGCTACACATGAAGTGCATTGGCTGAGAATTTTACCACTGAACCACTAATGACTCCTCAATAGGATTAAGATCGAGGAAAAATAAGTCACTGAAGGTAGTGGTAACAGCAAGGACAAAGTCTGAAGGTAAGAACAGCAATGTAAGTTTGCTAATGCAGAGCACAGAGGGGCTGAGCAGAACAGGGATAATGAGAGCAAGCAGATAGGTAGGAGAAGGCAAGTGACATGTTGGCCATGGGAGCAAGGAAACAATACAGGTATTACCCCCAAAAAAAGACACATTTCTCCCTAAAACCAAAGGAGGACGCCAAGAATAGCATCTACAGCAGAAATTTTCATCTCTATTCCAAAATGTTTGAAATAGTTGTATTTTGAATGCCTTCCAACCTGAGGCGTCCATCTTCTGAAAGTGTTTCCCTGTTCTTCAAAGGTTTTAAATGGCCATTTTTCCCTCCAAAGTGGATTTAGCCATGCCATTCTTCCTAGTTTGTCTTAGTCTGGAAGGTCTGCTGAAACCCATCAACCTTGGGTGACCCTGTTGGTACTTGAAATACCAGTGGCATAGCTTTCAGCATCACAACAACATGTAAGCCACCACAGTACAACAAATCTAAAATATAACTAAAAAGACACAAACACCAGAAGACAAAATAGATGATTCCTCCTAAAAATTAGACATGTACACCAAAAGATTTCCATGAAAAAATGAAAAGAAAACTCACAGACTGGGAAAAAAAAATGGTAATGATATATTAGACAAGGTGTTCATGTCTAAAAGCATAGAAGATTTCAACACCTCAAGAAAAAAAGAAAAATAATCTAGTTAAAAAATGGGGCAGAGGGTATGAATAGACATCACCAAAGAAGATTTAGGTGGCTGACAAATACATGAAGAAATGTTAAAGAACAATGATGGATCTGTGAAACATCTCACAATATGGATGAACCTATAGGGCATTATACTGAATGAAATTAGTCAATCACAAAAGGACAATTGTTGTATGAGATCACTATTGTAGAAAGTCAATAAAAGTTTTTCCCACTCTCCCCAAAATTATTTGATGTTACCAGGGATGGGAGGGGAAAGAAGAGTATGACACTAACTGGAAGGTAGAGACATATTGACTTTGGTGAAACCAAACCAAAACCAAACTGAGTGCCTTAGAGTTGGTTCCGACTCATAGTGACCCCTCCTTGGGTTTCTGAGGCAGGATCACTATGAAAGTAGATTGCCCAATCTTCCTTCTGAGGAGTGGCTGGTGGGTTTGAACTGCCAGCTTTCTGGTTAGCAGTCAAATACCTTAGGCACTACTCCACCAGAGCTCCCCAGTAAGGGGGAGATCAGCACAAAATGATCAAGGCAAAGGAAGATGTTGGGAAGAGTATAAGAGTTAAAGGCAACAGAGATAAATATTAATACATACACAATCCTGCAACAGTAGTAATAACAATAATCTATGAGTGAGTACATGCAAGCTGAACAGGTGTAGGAAGGAGAATGGAACTATACCCGTGAATATATGTAACAGAACATGTTTCTACATATGTATTTACACATATTGTATGCTTCTGAACATACAGAGAACGAAGTTATGAAGACTTCTTTTTTTCTTTTAAAAAAAATCTCTTTAAAAATGATCATGTAAAGCAAATGTAATCATAAAGTAGTGTGGGTTTATAACAGGTAGAAGTAAAAGATATGAAAACATCACACAATGCTTGTGAGGGCAAAAAGGCAAGTATGTTACTGTAAATTTTTATATGGTATTTGTAAGGTTGTATACTCTCACTACCATCAAGTCAGTCCCAACTCATAGTGACCCCTCCTTGGGTTTCTGAGGTGGTATCTTTATGGAAGTAGATTGCCCAGTCTTCCTTCCAAGGAGTGGCTGGTGGGTTTCAACCACCAGCCTCTGGTTAGCAGTTAAATGCCTTAGGCACTATGCCACCAGAGCTCCTAAAATTGTATAATTGTATTATTGTATTTTAATTGAAAATATAGTATAATAAATTAAGGGTGTATTATATAAAATGAATATAATAGCTAAAAAATAAGAAAAAAGAATTATAATTAATAAGTCAACAAAAGGAATGACATGTAATAAAAAAATACTCCATTATTCCAAAATAAGATAGAAAAGAAAAAAGAAATGAACAAAGAAAACATATAGATAGAAATATATAGCAAGAAGTGTATTTAAATCCAACCATAGCAATAACCATATAAAATATAAATGGCTTAACACTCCCATTAAGAGGTAGAGATTCTTATATTGGACAAAAATGCAATACTTAGGTATATACTGCCTTCAAGAAACCCATTTTAAATATAAAGAAACAAGTAAGTTAAAAGTAAAAGGAGAGAAAAAGGTATACTATGATAATATTAATCATAAGAAAGCTAGTGGGAATTTAAAATGATGCATCCACTTTGGAAATCAGTTGGCAGATTCTGAACAGTTAAATATACCCCTACCATGAGATCCAGACAATCCATTCCTAAGTTCTTACACAAGAGAAACGAAAATATATGTCCATTCAAAGACTTGTATATGAATATTCATAACAGGTATATTTGTAATAGCCAAAAACTTGAAACAATCCAAATGTCAATCAAAAAGCTAATGGATAAACAAGTGGTCGTTGAGCTATAAAATGAAATATTACTTAGGAATGAAAGGAATGTGCTACTGATACACAGAACAACACGTGGTAGTTATGTTTGTGGGTCAACTTGGCTGGGTCTGGTTGAGTGGCTGGGCAGCTGGTGGGAGTTATTCCCCATGATGAGATTGGCAATCAACACCATGGTGGGATCTACCACAAGCAGCTGAGTAGCTGCCTTTGGGATGTGGTCTGTTTCCTGTATATAAGGAGAAGCCTTGGGAATGATCTCTAGCTTACGGCATGCTTGGACCCTGCATGTAGCTGTGTCATTGTTCAGCAGCCTGCCAGGCTCTGCATACCTTGGGACTTACAATGGACTTAAATTAATGGCCTGCCATGTGGTCTGGTAACACAGGACTGTGCCATTTTATTTGTTGGCCTTGAACTTGTTAGCCTCAGCAGCCAGTAGCTGCCAGAGTGAAGAAAAGCCTCTAGCTTCAGTGGGCCAGGAGCAAGAGGCAGAACTGAAGCCCAAGGTTGAGGGATTTTCACACAGCCCCTAGAGCCTGGCACTTTGAACACGGATTAAAGCCTCCAAATTGTAAGAATATACTCCTGTTTGTTAAGGCCATCCCATTCGTGGTATATTCTTGTCAGAGCAGCACTAGGTAACCAGAACCACATAATTAAATATTATAATAATTATGCTGAATTAAAAAATCAGATATAAAATTGTATATAGTGTATGGTACTTTCTATAAAATTATAGAAAATGTAAGGTAATCTATAATGACAGGAAATCAGGTCAGTGGTTCTCTAGAAATGGAGAACAATAGGAAGAAGAGATTACAAAGGGTCACAAGGGAACCTTTGGAGGATGCTGGATGGTCTTGATTATACTGATGGGTTCACTGTTGTCATACATGTCAAAACTCATGGAAGTATACATTTCAAATATATATAGGACATAAAATAATGTCAATTATAGCTATTAAAAATAGCTATTGTGACAAATGGTCAAGAAAGCTGATTAAAAAGATGGAGGGAGTGAGAGCCCAATTAAGGTCGAAGTCTATGAATTTGCCATTCCTCGGAATGAAGGGTTGGCAATCTACTTCTGTAGTGATACTACCTCGGAAACCCAAGGAAGGGTCGCTATGAGTCAGGGCCGACTCAGCGGCACATAACAACAACAACAAATGCATGATTTTCTTTATTAGTGTCAGAAATTGAAGTATAAGAACAAAGAATGTGAAATTTTCAAGGTACAGGGTTAGTTACTCAGGATTTGGACTTCACTGTCAAAATAGCAGCATCACTAATGGGTGGAAGGATTCAAATAGCTCTGGATGAAACCAGTTTCATGAGGTGTATTCACTGATGAGCAAGGTCTGAAGAAGTAATTCACTAAATGATAATGTGAAAGAGTTAATATAATATATCCAATGTGAAGTTTTCTACTGTTGTTGTTGTTGTTATGTGCCATTGAGTTCGACCCAACTCATAGCGACCCCTCCTTGGGTTTCCAAGGTGGTATCACTACAGAAGTAGATTGCCCAACCTTCCTTGCGAGGAGTGGCTGGTGGGTTTGAATGGCCAGCCTTCTGGTTAGCAGTCAAGTGCCTTAGGTACTAGGCTACCAGAGCTCCTAAGTTTTCTACTAACACTTGGACAATGGGGAGACCCTGACTTAATATATTTTCAATTATGTTGATAACATGCTGTATTTAATAAATGTTTTTCAATATAATGCTTGTTCTACAACGGACTGCCAGAAGAATGAACAAATCCGCCTTGGAAGAAGTACAGCTAGAGTGATCCTTAGTGGCAAGGATAAGGAGATTTCATCTCTACGTACTTTGGATATGTTATGAGGTGGGATCAGTCTCTGGGGAAAAAACATTATGCTTGGTAAAGTGGAGGGTCAGTGAAAAAGAGGAAGATTCTCAATGAGATGAATTCACAAATTGACTGCAACAATGGGCTTAACTTGATGACACGGTACCGACAGTGCTTCATTCTGTTGTACATAGGGTCTATGAGCTGGAACTGACAGCACCTAACAATGGCAACTACCAGCTTATTTCATATCTCTTTTGTAGTATTAAATAAATTGGTTATAAAACCAAACCAAACTCACTGCTGTTGAGTCGGATCCAACTCATTAGCAACCCTCCCTTGGGTTTTCAAGGTGGTATAACTACAGAAGTAGATTGCCCAATCTTCCTTCCAAGGAGTGGCTGGTGGGTTTGAAACGTGGACAGAGAATTGTATAGTTAGTACTTCTCATGAGCTATGACATCGGAACATAAACTTTCAAAGAAAGATTGCCAGAAAAAGAAAAAAAAAAGCTTCAAAAAACTAAACCCTCTCATTTAATTGCTCTTGGTTCAGCTTTTTGCATGGTTCGTGTACAGCACCTCACAATCCTAGTATGTGGTGTTCTGCAGTGGTAGATCTGCTATGGGTTCTGCTTCTCCCAGCAATACTAAGATTGACTATAACTCAAAAATACCAGATGGTTGATGGTAATCAAACAATAATTTAACAGAGAAAGATTAATTCTGATTTTTTAATATGATGTTGAGCTTTTGCAAAACTATTTCAGGTTAAGCTCAGGTGATTAATTTATTGTAGATATATAAAAATGATACTTGAATTATGGGTCCAGATTTGTCTTTGTTTATTATTGTAAGAATTTCAGGTTGAAATCTCAAGTCATCCTTGTAATGTGAACGTGTCTGTGTGCACAGCCAAAAATAAGTGATTTTAACTTTTCTTTTGCACTTAGAACGACAGTGGAACCTTTCTCTGACTCCATTAATCAGATAGAATCAGGATGTCTTTCTTTGCCCTATACATAATAATGTCATGCTTGGTAGGGTGGAGGGTCGACGAAAGAGGGGGAGGCCTTCAAGGAGATGGATTGATATGGTGGCTGCGATGATGGACTCAAGTATAGCAGGGATTGTGGGGCTGGCACGGGATCGGGCAGTGTTTCGTTCTGCTGTGCATGGGGTCACTATGAGTTGGAAATGACTCGATGGCACTTAACAACAACAACAACAATACATAATAATAGCATTATTGCACTGATTGGAATTACTAGTTTATATCTGTCCACTGTGATCTCTTTGAGTGCTGGAACTGCATTTTTCATCTATATGTCTTAGCAGCAAGTATAATACATTTGTTCAATCAATCAATAAATAAAATTGGTATACTGGAATCCAGTAATTATCATTATTCTCAGTATCTTCAGTATTAACTGAGCAGAATTGTTGATAAGTCTAATAACTATTCTAAAAATGTAAGTTTATTTGCATGATTCCAATTCTTGATTCATTTCATGTTGAACAGTACTGTGCCCATTGACATTGAGCCAATTTCAACTCATAGTGACCCTGTAGGATAGAGTAGAACTCCCCTATAGAGTTCCCAAGGCTGTAATCTTTCTCCCATGGAGTGGTGATTGGGTTCCAATTTGTCAGCCTTTCAGTTAGCAGCCAAATGCTTTAACCATTGGCTCCAAGGGCCTCTTCTTCCTAAGCAAATACAATTAAATTTTACACAATCATAGTGATAACATTTATTTAGGTAATTGTCCCAGAAGATAATATACTTTACTTTCCAAAATAAATACCTTCATAGATTAAAGTTGTTTTCAATTGAGTAGAGAGTGTAGCATTAGGGATATCTCAGCACCAACTTCTCGCCTTATCCCAACTACCTCTTGGAGGCCAATGGTTGTAACAGCTGAAACTTCACTGCCTTTCACATTGAGCATTTTCTTTCCAAAGAACATTTTTGCTCTATTATCCTCCATTGCATTCATTGGGGAAACAATCTCCCCAAATTAATTTAAGCACCTGCTTTTTCCAAATCTACCCTAAACTGCTTAATGCCATTGGAGAAAATAAATTGAGTAGATTAGCACAGAGATTTATGGTCTCCACCTTTACCTGTGCCTTGCACACTCTCTAGCACACCTATGTTTCCCTAGTCAGTTTTACTCTCATTCTCCATGAATGCTCTTTCAATTATCACCCATCTTTTAACATTTTTAACTCCAGCAATCCCTATTTGCTCTTTTCCCTGCCCTCCTTCACCTCAGCAGATAATCCCTGGTGCCTGTTCCATAGGAAAACAAGAGCCACCAGATGGAAATGAGCTCAGCTTTTCCTTTCCCCTCTGTTACTATATAAAGGCATTCCTCTTTTCCTAGACTACTCTTGTATCCTTTCTTTTCTCATTGGGAGGATCTTTGTACTATTGGTAGTCCCTGGGTGGTAGAAATAGTGCCTAAGGCATGTGACTACTAACCAGAAGGCTGGTGGTTCAAACCCATCAGCCACTCCTTGGAAGGAAGTTTGGGCAATCTGCTTTTGTAGTGATACTACCTTGGAAATCTGGGGGGGGGGGGTCGTTATGAATTGTATCGGACTCCATGGCAGTGGGTTTGGTTTTTTGGTTTTGGGTGGTGGAAACAATTAATGCACTTGGCTGCTAAGTGAAAGGTTGGAGGTTTGAGTCCACATAGAGGCATCTCAGAAGAAGGGTTTGACAATCTACTTCCCAAAAATCAGCCACTGACAACCCCTAGAGCACAGTTCTCTTCTGATGTGGGGTCACTATGAGTCAGAATTGATGCAACAGCAACTGGTTTTGTGCTACTAACAAGCTCTCTCTTCAATCTTCTTTAACTACTAAACTAAAAAACCAAACCCACTGCCATCAAGTCGATCCTGACTCATAGCGACCCCCATTGGGTTTCTGAGGCAGTAAATCTTTATGGAAGTAGATTGACCAGTCTTGCGTCTGTGGAGTGGGTGGTGGGTTTGAACCTCCAACCATCTGGATAGCAGTCAGATGCCTTAGTCACTAAGCTATCATAGCTCTTTTCTTTAACTATTGGCTCCTTCATATTGGCATTTAAACAGATTAAATTTCTCTTTTGTTAAAAAATCCTCACATCTCTTATTGGCTTATGCTCTCTGTCTCATAACTACACACCCTTTACATTTTATGTACTACTGTTATTTTTATGTCTTCATCTGCCTTTCACTCCTCAATCTGCTGAAATGTTTTCCAGCTTAATTCCATCACTAAAATTGCTTCCAGGAAAAGTGAGTAATGCCCTCTCTCTCTCTCTCTCTCTTTCTATGTGTATATATATATATATATATATATATGTATATATGTATATATGTATATATGTATATATATATATATTTATGTGTATATGTATCTACATTTATATATATATATAGGATCCTGTGGGTACTTTTCAGGATTTGTCTTATTGATTTTACAATGACATTTGGAATTGTTAATTGCTTCTTTAGTCTTGAAGACTTTTTTCTGGCTCCTCTGACAATTTTCTGTCCTGATTTTTCTCTGATCCCTTTGGATTCTTTATCTCAGACTGATTTGCAGTCTTTTCTTTCTCTGCATTTCCCTCAAGTGTGCTGTTCCTTGGCCTTGTTTTCTGCTCACTGTCACATGCTCCTCAAATGATCCCATTTATTCTTTGGCTTTGATATCTATTTGCTCCTAACTTTCATATCTGTATCCCAGATTTTTTTTTTTTCCTTCCCCCTGAACTCGCCTTGTCTTCTGGAGATCTCCACTTGAGTCTCCCAAATAAATGTTAAACTGCACATGTTCCCAAAAAGGTACTATTTTTTTCCTGCCAGTGTGCTCCTTTCCTGTGATTTCTATGATTTCTAGCAATGTGTGGCACCACACAGTTGCTCAACCCTGTGTATCTTCCTGGACTCTTCCTCTCCATTCCCATCTACATAGTCAGCTGATTGCTCAGTCCTGTGAACATTGCCTCTAATCATCCCTCAAGTCACTCAGATTGTCTCTCTGCACATAATCACCTCCAACTTCGATCACAACCATCTCTCACTGGATCACTAATTAATCTTACAAGGTTCTTCACCTCTAGACTGCTTGACTCTAATCCCATCTCTACACTGTGGCCACAATGATCTTCCTCAAAGATCTAACCACCTAACACTCCCACATAAAACTCTTACAGTGACTCCACATTACCTTCAGCATAAAATACAAACTCCTTAACATGGCTTACAAGTCTGTTATGTTTTGTCCCTTCTTTGACACCTCACCTTCCATCCATCTGGACTCCCTCTCTAGGCTCCAGACTACCAGCACTATTTCCAAATCTTCCATGTGCCGACTCACTTTCAACCCTGGAAATTCTCATATGCTGTTTCCTCTGCCTGGGATATTCTTACCAACCCCTCAACCTGAGCTCCGAGTCTACTTTCACTTTCTGTAGCATCTCTCAGAGTTTATGTGAATTTCCACTATAGTGTCAACTTTGTAAGGGCCAATCCATATCTATTTTAAACATATATATCTTTTTTAAATTTTTAAATTGTATGGTGCTTTAGGAGCTCTGGTAGCATAGTGGCTAAAGCACTTGACTGCTAACCAGAAGGCTGGCGGTTCAAACCCACCAGCCACTCCTCGGAAGGAAGGTTGGGCAATCCTACTTCCGTAGTGATACTGCCTCGGAAACCCAAGGAGGGGTCGCTATGAGTTGGGGCCTACTCGACGGCACATAACAACAACAACAACATGGTGCTTTGGGTGCAAATTTACAGAACCAATTTGTTTCATATTCAACAGTTTGTGTACATTTGATTTCATGCCTTAGTTGATTATCATCCTTGACCATAACAAACTCTCCTCCCCTCCCATCTCTATGACTACCCCCTCCCTGTGCCCTTAACTTTGCATTCCTGTCTGTCCAGCTTTCCCTCTATGTGAATGCCCCCCTCTGGTGTCTTATGGCTGATTGATCTAAGGGGTGCATCTCCCTAGAGTAGTGGGTGCATCGCCCTGGTGTAGGTGTTCTGCATGTAGGTCTTTCTACTGTTGGGCTGAGAGCCAATCCATGGGAATGAGTCCATGTCTAGGCCTGAAGGTAACCCAGGGCCATAATCTTGAGGGTTCTATCAGACTCTATTTGACCAGTAATTCTGGTCATTTTTGTGTTTTTGAATTTTGTCCCACATTTTTTTCTCTCAATCCAGGATCTCCAGTTTTGATCCCTTTCTGAGTGGTTGGCATTGGTTGCTGGGCACCATCTAGTTCTTCTGGTGTCGGGGTGATGAAGGCTGAGGTCCTCATGGTCCATCTTATCCTTGGACTAATTGTTTAAACATGTATTTCTCACAACTGGAATATACTGGGTGCTTAGTGAATGAATGTATGTTTGTGTGAATATATGTAATACTTGTCTCTTTTTCCATTGTATTATTTCATTCATTCATTTATTGTGAAATTTGTGTGTCAGCTAGAGTCTCTTATCTCCTGAAGCTCTACATTGTTGTTGTTGTTATGTGCCGTCGAGTCAAACCCGACTCAGCAACCCCTCCTTGGGTTTCCGAGGCAGTATCACTACGGAAGTAGGATTGCCCAACCTTCCTTCCGAGGAGTGGCTGGTGAGTTTGAACCACCAGCCATCTGGTTAGCAGGCAAGTGTCTTAGCCACTATGCTACCAGAGCTCCCAAAGCTCTACATAAGATTGGCTTAAAGCCATAATTCCATGTTTCTGAAAATTTAAAGCTCACCTGGAAATTTCTTAGTATCTGTGGTGGGCTTTTGCTCTCATGATCCTTGGCTTTTGTGACAATTATTTCTTTTCTGCATCAAATCAATCCAGATATTAAACTCAGGTCCTTTTCACAGTTTTGAAAGAGCATTGTATAGAATAAATGTGAGTCTGGAATATTTCTCTGAAAGACGGGTTGGGAGGGCATAGGTGAAAGATGATGGGAGGTTTCATATTCCAGCATGCAAACAGCTTCAAATTGAACCTCTCAGAACTGGGCCAATTCATTTCAATTATTCTGCTTTCACCAAATTTATGTGTTCCTTTCTTTCTTATATTCTTTCTTTCACAATCTCTTGCAAAAAATCAGATTTTTCTTGTCTCCTGAATAACAGTTTAGCTACTTCTGAAATTTCTGCCTTCAAGACTCACTTTTTACCACAAATAGCTTAAGATATTTTACAAATCAAAAGCAGTTCCTTGCTTAGGAAGATAATGCCTTTTTCATCTCATGATGATATATTTTTTTAATTATTCCTTTATTCAACAAATATTTATTGAGGTATTTATTGTGCTAGACACTTTGCTAGGTGCTGTGAATGCTAAAGTTATGAGGATGAGGCCCTTTGTTTTAAAGAGCTTAGTCTATGGAAGAAACAACATGCCATGAAAAGATTTGGTTACAGTGTTCAGAGATCACAGAGAAGGGAATGGTGATGTCAATCTAATATTGTCGACCAATGCCAGATGCAGGGCGTTTGAGTAGTGACTGGGCTAGAGAAAGGGAATCACATGTTTATACTTTTTCAAAGGTTTTGATTATAAAAACCAGGAGAGCGCTGGAACTTTCCTTGAATGGGAAATGGACTTGGGGGAATATCAGCTTATTCATTTTGTGTCTAGCTCAGAGTTTTCCTGGAGAAACAGGTGTAGAACTGAGGACATTGGGGTCTGATAAGTTCTTTCCTGAGACTGGCCTTATAGAATGGGTAGAGTGTGGTACAATGGAAATTCTAGTAGTCCAGAGGGTAACCTTGAACTAGCCATATAACATCTGTGACTCTATATCATTGAAAAAGCACCTAAACTGTTTTGCAAATTATAGGGAAGATTAAGTGAGATAATATATGTGTTGTTGTTGTTGGTGTTAAGTGCCATCGAGTCGTTTCCGACTCATAGTGACCCCATGCACAGCAGAACGAAACACTGCCCAATCCTGCGCCAGCCCCACAATCCCTGCTATACTTGATCTCATCATCGCAGCCACCATATCAATCCATCTCGTTGAAGGCCTACCCCTCTTTCGTCGATCCTCCACCCTACCAAGCATGACATCCTTCTCCAGGGAATGGTCCCTTCTTACAACATGACCAAAATAGGTGAGAGGAAGTCTGGCCATTCTTGCTTCCAAGGAGCATTCTGGCTGCACTTCCTCCAGGACAGATCTGTTAGTTCTTTTAGCAGTCCATGGTACTTTCAGCATTCCCGCCAGCACCACAACTCAAAAGCATCCACTCTTCTTCGGTCTTCCTTATTCATTGTCCAGCTCTCACATGCATACCAGGAGATTGGAAATATCATGGCTTGTTTCAGGCGCACCTTAGTCCTCAAGGAGATATCCTTGCACCTCAGCACTTGAAACAGTTCCTTGGCAGTTGACTTTCCCAATGCTACACGTCGTCTAATGTCCTGACTGCTGCTTCCGTTGGCATCGATTGTAGAACCAAGCAACGTGAATTCTTTGACAACCTCAATCTTCTCTCCATTTATTGTGATGCTGCTCATTGGTCCAGTTGTGAGGATTTTTGTTTTCTTTATGTTGAGATGTAATCCATACTGCAGACTGTATTCTTCAACCTTCATCAGTAGGTGCCTTAAGTCATCCTCACTTTCAGCAAGCAAAGTTGTATCATCTGCATATCTCAGGTTGTTAATGATTCTTCCTCCAATCCTGATACCACGTTTTTCTTCATATTAATATATGTGTATGCTGCTTAAAATATGTAAAAGAGATTCATAGGTATAAGTTATTCGTCAATAGCTACTGAATTAAATATAAGTTTATTGTTCAAAAATTAAAAGCTGTATGGTTTATGAACCCAAAGCTCCAAGCCTTAAAAAAATTCCATGAATGTGGGTACAGTGATTCACAAAATAGATAAAATACAATATCTTTTACAGTCAACTTCATTTTGTTTTATGTTTGCCTGTACTTGGCAACATTTCTAAATCGATAATGTAACAGAAAGATGAGCCACAGTAAACCTGACTCTGTTTTTTTCCAACTTGAGCAGATTGAAGATGATGAGCTCAGAATTCTTAATGAGTGTGGTTCCAAATTTTTGTCCATTCAATCTGATGGTGCATTTTGCCAGGAGAGAATCTGCTTTTGCAAATGTGTTCGAATAATAAGAGAATGCTTTCAAACTGTGAGGCAGTTTAAAAAACAGCAAACTAAGTCTCTGAAGGCCACACACACAAAAAGCCAAACCAAGATCTATAGAAAGGATCCTAAGCCATCGGCTGGCTCCGCACTGAAATTGTTTCAGGAAACATTGCCGGAGATATAACTTCATGTTAAAACAGAAAAAAAGTATAAGGATAAAAAAAAAAGCGGGGGAGGGGAGAGGAATTATATTGAATACAGTTAATGTAGATTAATATATAATTTTCAAGAGATTTTAAAACAATACCTTGGACTTAGAAATTATTTGATAGCAAGCTTCTTTTATCATATGCAGAATTACTTGATAATTTAACATTTTATATCATAAAAAAGAACAATGTACAATGAGGAAATTAAGTCATTATCCTGCATCATCCTTTTAAAATTGAAAACTTTTCACATTTTTTTTAAATGAGCAAAATAAAGGGAAGAATTTAAATGTTCCTATTTTAAAAAATTATATGTTTTTATATAGGTTTTATTATATTTGTAAAAATAATTTGGGAAATATGCTTGTTTAAAACTGATTTTTTTTTTAAAACTGTGTTTTGATAAATGTCTTAACACTCATTTACTTTTTAAAAAGAAGCAAAGAATAAAATGTAGAGGGACAGCCCAGTATGACAATAAATTAACAGAATAAATGAACTCCATCCAGTACTTTACTCAGTATTATACTTAAACATGGAATATGAGACGACACTTTTACTTTAATTCAGGCTGGCCCAAGAAGTCTAAGTACAAGGGATTCTTTAGCTGTCACCTAAAAAACAAGCATTTAGTAGAAATTCAAAATTATTATAAAAACAATGCAGTAACATTTAGCCTTATCTCATGAGAACTTGATAAAGTGTTTGGCTGACTAATTTTATGTAATAATAGGATTTCTAGACAAAAAATTCTTTTTATAAAAATGAGAGTATTTTTAAAAATTGTTTTAAAGATGTTAAACAACTGATAATATGTTAGGCCAACTTCATACTGCAGTTATGGAAATCATTAAGTTCTATTAAGGTCACTTTGGTCATTTGATCTACTATTGATCCAACTAAAAGTAAACTGACTTATTTATAGAAATTTTGCTCTTCTACAAGAATGTTCTTTGAAAGATTATATGTTTCATCATGAAATGTTTTATTTTTAACCTTTGAAAAAGAGAGAATATGTTCAAATAGGAATGATACAACTCTATAGCATTAAGTATTCTCATATCAACACACTATTCCCAAGAGAGTATGAAAGGAAAAATGTCTTAAAAATTATGGTGATTTAATTTTATTTTGCCCTAGAATGACGTTCTCTGGAGTATTTGTGAAAATGAAGATGAATATGCAGGGATACATTCGGTTGATTTTGTGCCAGATGGCCAGTTGCAGAGGCTGAACTAAGCTGAACTGATTGATTCATTTTTGCCATATTGAATGCTGGGGCTTCATACAAGTACTAACATATTTAGTAGGTTTGCTTATCCTACCCACTTTTCAAAAACTTTCTTGGAATGATCTCTGTTTTAAAATAACTTCTTTTTTTCTTTTCTATAAATTACATCAAATGGTCAGTTTTGCCAAAATTTTTCTTAAGCTTAATTTTAATAGAATAAAGAATTTGCATTTTCTGTATACTATTTTCTGTTCATAAAGATAAATTACTCATATTGAGTGACAAGCATTTAAGGCAAATAAAAATAATTGCTTGTTCAAATTTTAAAGAAAAATTCACAATGAGTAGCAATTGTGATTCAAAAATTAATAAGTTCACATAACTTTAAAGAAAAACAAAATATACTTTCTTACCTTCATGGTGCTTACCTCCTAACAGGGAGAAGGTGGGTGGCACGTCAGTTTTGATATTGGTACACATACACATATAGACAGAATTAACTAGGAATCTATGCATAAGCTGAGTGATTAAGGAGTGAAAATATAAATGACCAGATTCCAAAGTAGTATTGTAATGGCACTACCTTAATGGTCTCCTGAGATACTTTGACAATTCCTTATTCTTTGTGGCTTTCTCTGTTTTGCTCATCAGTTATCTACTTACTCGAAGGGAAAAAGAGAGAACTACAAATTGTCCAAAAGCTAACGGTGCAAGAGTGGTACATGTCACATGTACACCTATTCATTCTATTCTATTCTAAACAGAGAAGTTTTTTTTTGGATTTCTTCATCTAGGCCACTCCCATGGTCTAGCTTGTGTAGGTTTTGAATTTAAATTGTTTTATAGTGACTGATAATTTAAGAACTAAATTTTGGCAAATCGTTTACCAAAATATTGAAGAAGAAAGAAAATCACTAGAAAATTATTGGCCTGGGGTGAGTTATGTCTGCAATGGATATATCTTTCACGGGCATTAAATTCAAAAGAGTTACTCATTTTCAAAAGTTTAGTATCCTTTATTTTTAATATACAGAACGTGGATCACTGTGCAATGAGACAGGTGTTTAAACAGTGTACATTTATAATAAGTCCTTTATTTTTTCCAAGAGTAAGATATATTTGGTTCTAATGCCACACAAACCCTTGGCAAGGTGAAAAAATATAAGAAACCAAAGAATTATCCTCATAACCCTAATAAACCACAATTTTAAATATTCTAATTACAATAAAAGCCTTTAAATACTTTATTGGCAGGAAATTTCATAATAATAACCTAAAAAACACCTTTCAGAGGAAAAACAAATTGTCTCTAGGCATAAGATATCAAGTTTTGAACTTTTAGTTATTCATTCTCCACAGAAATTTTAGAGAAAATGATAGGAAAAATGAAGGGGGTTCTCTCAAGGTGCATAAGTCCAAATTATAATCTATTTTAGTCCTCATTTATATGTTTATCAAAATTGTGTAATATCTTCTGTGAAAGATGGGTGGATGAAAAATTTAATAAGGAAACAGATTTTATTGTGAAAAGAGGTCTAAAAATGGCATTACCTAGAAATGAAATTTGACCTTTATTATCTGAGTTGAGAGAGAAAAATATTGTCAAATTATTCTGAGAAATTAGTTTTTTTCATCTCCTGAATCTTGAGAGTGGCTAAGTGTATAAATTTCCACTCTGCTAAAGATTCCCATGACATCCATGTTGTGGTGAATTGGTGAGCCAAACAGGGCAGTCAGCACTGCAGACTTTAAGATTGAAAAGGATTAAGTGGGTGAACCTGCAGTACTTTATTGACCTGGGTCCACACATTAACCTGATCTGATCCTGTAATTACTATGAATAGAATAGGGCTTACAGTCCTCCTTAATAACACCCCATGCTTTTTTTATTCTATAAAGAGATTTTCTATTCATGTTCTTTATTCCTTTTCAGATTTACAGATTTGTAACAAGAAAGAATGTGTGTGGCTTTGCTGACACACCAGGAAAGAAAGATACCTAATATTTATGGGCTGTAAGTTACATAGTTAAAAATATCCACATACTCTTTAAACCTAACTTGTTTTAAAGTTTTGTCTCATATTTTGAGTTACCCAAATCCCTCCCTCTCTTAGGAGTAATAAAAGTTGAAATGCAAACAGTGACTGAACGTGAAAAGTGATTTGCTTTTAAATTTAGTGAAGTTTTAAAGTACTTTAAAATTTTATTTCATTGCTTTCTTATGATTTTAACTTTTAGAATGTATACATTTAAAATATTAAAACCATGAGTGATTTAACCTAGTCAGAATGATATATAGTCAGAAAGATCATCCATATGAGTGATTCACAATACTATAATTAATAATCAGTATTTTCTTTCAGTTTAGAAAAACAGCTGCAGCTGGCTGATAACATATTTTGAGAATAAAGGAAAACCTGACTATTAATAATTATGATTTGAGTTAATCAAAAACAGTGACATTTTAATTTCACTTTAAAAAAATAAAATGGATTCAAGTCTAAAAGTAGTTGACTGAGTGAAGAGGTAAATAGAGGTCAATATTAGGAATTGACAATTGATATTATCATGAAGTCTTTTAAAAAGTTACAAAGTAATTCTATTTCTTTGTTAATAGCTTTAAATTTTCATTGCAATTGTGTAAGTATCCCCAGGCACACTTTTATCATTCAGAAGTAAGCTTGTGTGTGAAGTAAATGAGTGAGTAAATGAGAGTGAGAGAGGACAAACACCATGCCCATATGTGACTGGGTAAGTAAAGAAATTAACACAGTAAAGAACTAGCTTCACAACTATTACATTCAGCAACCTTAAGGAAAAATATATTTTGGAAGATTTCTACGAATATTTTATTTGTCAAAAATAATTATCTTTCTAAAATGTCAGCATGATTCATTATTCTTCAGAAGAATAAATAAAATAAGCCCATTAAGAGAATTAATTTTGTCAGTTAAATTTTGTTGAGTAAATATTTAAAAATTAAGTAAGTTCAAGAAAAAATGGGAAGTACAAAAGAATATAATACTTGGACAATTACAGACTATTGGATGGATGATCTAATTTCATTTCTTTTTAAAGTTTCTGTTTAGAGGAATTAACACATGTAGAATATAGCATTTAATATCAGAACTTTGTTTTAAGATCTTTTATCATAATTTTTTCATCCTCCCGAACAGAGTCAATTTGATTAGTCTGTCAAAAGCTTCTTTCTTTGTTACTTTTCTTCTAAGCATATGAGTGATCTATATTGAGCTTTTAAGAAGTTAGAATTTGAAATTAGGCAGGTTAGTAGTTGGCCAAATAAATTCAGTATATCAGAACTCTATGGAAACTAGTATTGGTTTACAAGTGTCATGTGCAAAAGAAAGTGGAGTTCTTTGATATTATTTTGGTATTTGAGGTTTTCATGATGAGGTAATATTGGTAATCTGGTGATATCATGAACATATTTCAGGTTTATAAAACCAAGATAACAATTAGTGACATTAAAAAAAAAATATATATATGTATATATTTTGTATTTTCCAATAATGTATAACTGATAAGAGAGCCACAGGGAAATCCCCTGTTTTTATTTTTCATAGCTATTTTATCATTAAGTGAAAAAAAAATCTGGAAGCAGTAGAGCAGTTTTCATCTGTAGGATTAAAAAGAATCTGAACAGAAAATGGATTCACATCATCATCTTTTTTGGATACTAAACATAGAAAAATATATTGCAGTTGCTTTATTATAAGTGGGTTGAATTTTCTCTCCTGGTGGTCTTTTCAAACCTTTATCCTTGCTGTGTGAATTTCACTTTTTGTTGAAAGGAATTTCCCATGAAAGTAGCCTGGAATCTGATTATCCTCTTTCCATGAACATTTTGATGGGTTTGGGTCAGTATTACACCTCTGTTCGTTCAGTTGACTAATTTGCACCAGGCTCTTTAATAAGGAACTCGTTCATGAATGAGAGTGGGCATTGTAGCCTTTAGGACTAGAGAGGATTTCATCTGTAAAGCACAAAAGAAGCAAAATGACAGTAATAGGACGACACTATTAGAAAAGGCTATGAGATTTTGGTTAATTTTTGTGGTATTGTGGATAATAATGTAATCATTTACCCCTCCACCTTGGAAAAACTAAGTTGATAAAGAGCGTGGAAAGGAAAAACTGTTTTAAAAGATCCTTCCTAAGTACTGTAGGCTGTTCAATTTTTTAAAATTATTAAATCATTTGGATTATCTGTGGTTTAACCTATTTGTCTTATTAAGAAAGAAGATAGTATTTGGTTAGGGCCTTTAAGTTGGCCATAAGAATAAACAAGGAATATATTTTTAAATACAATTAATATTGTATTTTAAGGTAATAAATGTAGGTCTGTAAGTAATAGATAGATCATATTTTGTATGATCATTCAGAGTCAGTTGCAATAATGTTTGATTGGAATTAGGCTATGAGTCCTAATAAGCTTAACTCAGACCTAAGAGGTGATATTGACTGTAGGCAGAAATTTTGCAATTTTGTTTCAGAGAAAATAATTGCAGCTTTCAAATGCTTGCTTCATTATAGCTGAAATAAATAAATAATTGTTTTGATTTAGTAATCTAATATGTAGTACTCCATATTTTGCCATAAAATATAGGAAGTTTGTGCTATTATAACTCTGTTCTATTGTAAATTGACTTACAATTCTCTATTAAGAATCATACTAATATTATTTGATTTATAAAATTGTACTCTTAATAGTTATTTTAGCAGACCTGACATTATGGGCAGTAAAAAAAACCAGCTGAGCAATTTTCTTTCCAAATATAAACTAAAGCCGTGAGATGCACAAGTTTGTATTCAGAGAGCTGTGCCTTATAGGAAATTTAGTTTTGATTTAAAAAATCCTAAAACAAAAAGCATACATTTAAATTTTTTTTCTATGTAATAATACTCTGTATTTTTATTTTATTGTACATTTGTATTTCAGAGTTGACCATTTAAGAATCATCAGGATGCAGCTTAATGCCAACACTTTCCTTTCTTTTTTAAAAATTGTCATGATACTCCTGCCCCTCTTTATTTACAAAGAGCTCTGGTAGCATAGTGGCTAAAAGCACTTGACTGCTAACCAGAAGGCTGGCGGTTCAAACCCACCAGCCACTCCTCGGAAGGAAGGTTGGGCAACCCTACTTCCGTAGTGATACTGCCTCGGAAACCCAAGGAGGGGTCGCTATGAGTCGGGGCCGACTGGACGGCAAACAACAACAACATTTATTATACAAGTAGCTCTGGTAGCATAGTGCCTAAGGCATTTGACTGCTAACCAGAAGATTGGCGGTTCAAACCCACCAACCACTCCTGGGAAGGATGATTGAGTGATCTACTTCTGTAGTGATACCACCTCGGAAACTCACGGAGGGGTCACTATGAGTCGGATCCGACTCAACAGACAGTTTTTTGTTTTATTTATTATTTATACAAGATTGATTGCACTGGGTTTGATTTACTCAATTTTGCTAATTTTTATTTATATGAAACATAAGTCTGTTAGGAAAAGGAAAACATTTGAAACATTTAAAAACATCTCTCTTCTTTAGGATATAATCTTATTGTTTCCCCTTTAAAAGAAAACTGTTAAACCAGATTAAAGACAAAATGTAGTACTACTTGAATATGCTGACTGATGCAGATAAAACTAAAATTTGTGTTAACAAATGAAGATACAGTGTAAGAAAACTCAAATTAAAATAGCCAAATTCAAGAAAGCTGTTATTAAGCATCAGTAATGACTGTTGCTTTGTGACACATGTGGAATTAGTGGTTGACTTTGCCATGTTCTAGATAAGTCCCCTCTCTTGATTTGATAGGCATATTGAGAACACATGAATAGTACCTGTGCTCTTACATTTCTTGGATATAAAGACATAAGCACAGCTTCCATTTTCCAGCTTTCTATTCCATATTTCCTTCATGTGTCATCAAATACAGGCATAGCAGCATTTCAGAAAACAAAGTCCATGGCCGTGTACTTTTTCCTGAGTTCAACTATATTCCTTATATTATTGTGGAACTTTTTCTACACCAAATTTTCCCACTGGTATATGTGTAATTGTATGTGCGTATTTTTAACCTAGCTATAAATTTCCAAGAAAGACACCTCTACCTAAAAAAAAAAAAAAAGTCATAGGATATGTATATTATATGTTTATCTAAGCAAATCTGAACTTTCATATGTAGCATAGTATATGAAATTAGGGGTATGATGATGATTAAAAGAAAAATACAAATAGTTACAACTTAGTGAACACCTACTCTATGTTGTGTATTTTTCTTACATTTAAATGGTAGATGTTACCATCCTCATTTTGTGAGGGAAGTATAGGCTCAGTGTGGTTAAATAACTGGCCAACCAGTAAATGTGAGTAAAACTAAGAGTTGGGGTTTACATGTATGTCCACCTGAATGTACTCTCCCTCTTTATCTTAGCATTTATATCAAGATTTAAAGGTTACAAAGGATTCCAAGTATATAGATTCAAATAAAACATAAAATTTTCTAAAATGCTCAAAAAGCAAATACATTTGATGGCATTTGGGGCAGCCTCACACTTGATAGATTGACAAAGGATTATTTTACATGTCATAGAAAAAGGCTTTAAAAAAGACTACAAAATCCACATACTTTGTCCAATATGAGCGGCCTGTTGGGCCTAAATGTTTCATACATAGTATCCTATTTGCAAATAATAACTGAACTCTACATAGTGTGTAAATAAATGAGATTAGAAAAGAGATAGTAAAGATTCCTTCTTGATTTTTCTGTCCAAAAGAAAGGCAGCACTACATTTGCACATGCGAATTCTAGGTGCACTGAGAACAGCGGATACTGGATGTTCACTCTTCTTGCAGTGTCTTTCTTTGCTATTAAATAATTTTTCCCCAATCAACAAGTACCTTCACAATGGTTATTTCATACTGTTTTGTAAATTATAGAATTATTAAAAAATTTTAAATGTGACTAATTATCTTTAGTCTTCTGATTTTTATATTCTCTGAAATAAAATGGGAAATCTATTTTATTTTTTGGCAAATAATTTTCATTTTTCACCTTTTTATAATGTGTTCTAAAGATAAGGTACATATAATATGTATTTAATAATATTTGGGGGAAATTCATTGTTTCAGCCTTAGGAAATAAAGGTGCTATGAAATCCTCAGAAATTCACATTCTTTTTTTCCAATCTGGCAATTCTATCAGCTGTCAGGATGTGGGTAGGTTGCGGGAAGGAAATTAAATCACAAAGTGTTCAGACACCCCAAATTCTCATTGTAAGTCCCACAAATAAAATGGCTGTGGGATCAGGTCCAAAGTATGATAAACTGAATTATTTTAAATGAATTGTAAGATTTCATATTTTTAGTGACAGTGGCAAATAGCTGGTTTTACCAGCAATTCATACAAATTAGTAATAGAAAAATGAACACAATAGAGATAGAGGCTTGGTATAGTCTTTCATCAGAAAGTCTTCTTTTATGGACAAGCATAGCATTACCTTTATAGTACTATTGCCAAATACGTTTCGCCTAAATCTGTTTAAAAAAATAAGAAGAAATTTAAATTGTGAGACATTTAAAGAATTGCCATGGGCTCTTCAAAAATGTTAATGTATGGAAAATTCTGAGAAACTGTTCTAGATTAAAGGTAGATAAAGAGACATACAACTAAACACAACATGTAATCTGTAATCCCTGATTGGATTCCAGATCCCTCATCCCCCCCAAAAAATAAGTTACAAAGAACATTTTCAAGAGAACTAGAGAAACTTTAAATATGGACTTTATACTAGATAATACTGTTGTATCAATGTTAAACTTAATGGTTGTGATAATGGCAATGAGGTTTATGTAGCATCATGCCCTTGTTCTTTGAAGGTACATTTAAATGGCTTGGGATAAGAGTGTAAGTTTTAGGTACAAATATGCTACTACTATTACTCAACAATTTTTAACTGAAAGAGAAAGCAAATGTGGCTAAAACAATATTAACAATGATTGAATTAAAGTGAGGTAGAGAGGTGTTTTTGTACTATTTCTAGTTTTCTTTGGCTTTGAAATTTTTTTTTTTAAAGGAAAACAGGTAACTATCATTTGATTTTAGAGAGTCATGCAGGAATGATTTAGTTGAAACTGGCATACAGCACTCAATGTCCACCACTAATACTTGTTATTGAAAGCAAATAAAAACTTCTCTTTGTCAGTCATGGGGTTTGTTACTCAAATTATCCAAATAATTGCTTCATGGATTCATGCCAGTTTTACAGAAAATATCGTTTATGGAAGCTTCATCAGAAAACTGTCTAGAGGTACATTTTTTATCTCCTACTATATGAGCATCCTTTTACTTTATTAATTGGAACATAGTCTATTGTTTTAAAAGTCAAACACGCCAATGCTTTGATTAGTTTAGCTATGGAAGTTTTGAGTCCTAATCATTTTATAAAATGGCGTACACTAAATTTTTTATTGTTAAAATAAAGTTTATTTACTATATAAATTGAAATGTAATATCTGCTAGAATAATATAAAATATATTGAGAAATGACAAATATTCAAAATAATTCAATATGATTTTACATTTCTTATAATCTAAAAGATAGGATTTTAAATCCTGCCTGGAAACTTTGTGTTTGGCTGTGAGTTCTCTTTTCTGTGTTTCAGTAAAATGAAAGCTGAAATGAATAGGACGTAAGTAAGTACCAGTCTACAGAACAATGGAAGATGCTCCTGTTGTATATATCAGGTTGGGGACTTGTTTTGTCATTATCACCCTTTCTGATTTGAAGATTGCATGACAAGGAGCTATTAAAGTAAAGGGCAAAGAATTTGCTTTCTTGATGTTGCTTTTTTTGGACAAGCTTTAAAAAGAGGTCACTTAATGTTATCTAGATTTGTGTACTACAGCAGCACCAGCTATACTTAAGGATCTATCAGTGTTTTCATTTTCAGAGTTTTTAGACTGTACCTTAGTTCTCTGAACCCAAATACGCTTCCATCCAAATAGTAGTGAATGAGATCTGTGGAAGAATGAGTGTTTTTATAGTGCACTGCTGTTTTAAAAAATGGATGTTTGGTTTAATATATGCTAAGTGGTAAAAATGAAAACATGGGATTAACAGAATCATCCTAACATTGGATAACTCAACATTTGGTTCTTTAAAAAAACGTGTATGAATTGTGCAATTAGATGTCTACTTAGAAATCCATTAAAATGGTAATTATAAGTTTCTGAGATTTCTGCTTGCTATATTTTAATCATGAACATATTAATGTACTACCTTTTAGTTATTGTTAAAATTTACCTTTTAAATATGTCTAAGTAAGGCTTTTACAATGAGCAATTATGCTTTATTATCACATGCTATTCTTCTAATATAAAGATAATGCTACTCATATTACATATATGTATAGATATATATAGATTTTATATACTATCATTTCATTCAAGAAATATATTCTCTGATGTATCTGGATGCAAGCTCCTTAAGTGGCAAATAATAAAAAAATATACTAATAATTGTTTTCCACATAAATATTAAAATTGGGTGGCTTTTTAAAAAGATTGATACTACATATGTCTATTTTAGAGTTTTATGAAAAGGTGTTAACTTTATATTATTGCCCATTTCATTCTCTATGAGACACTTAAATATATATATATACATTTGAACACAGCTCCATTTTAAGCAATTTACATAAGTGCAGAGATACATTTGATAAATCTATCATTTTGCAGATTGATTACCAAAAAATAAATAATAATAAAAATAAAAAAGGTGGAAGTTCTACTTTGCAGAGCAGAAAAACTGTGCTGCTACTAGAATTTAATTAAATACAATAAAAACTTACTTGCTACTGATTATTACATCATATATATAAGTAAGCAAATGGTCACATTACCCTTAGGTAAAATACTGATTTTGAGCAATAATTCTTAGCTTTATAAAAAAGAAGCTTATATCTACAAATAAGAAATTGAAAATTAGAATAAGAGTAGTAAAAGATTATTATTTTGGTGTTGTTAAAAATATATTTGCAAAAATTTAGTCGACTAATGCTATACTGCAAATGATTTCTAAGTTAATGATATTGTGCATGTGCATTGGAGACGCTGTCTTTTATGGAATAAATTTATCAGAGTTTTTTTGGTATTTCAGGCTCACCAGGGTTAGGTTAAAAATTAGTTTGAAAGAATTATCAGTGGTGATTTTTCTCACATCTCTGTTCTCGAATTTTCTTTTTAAGGACTTTGATATTAGGATCACATGCAGCAATATTTAAGCTTGATGGGACGAGGCAAGGATAGAGGCTTAAGATGGCTTAACTGGCATTTCTGCTTACATTTTAAAGACTCAGATCAGTGTCATCTGAGGCATCTTTGTGGTCTGTCCTGACACAAATGAAAATATTAGAAATACAGATGGAACATTGGGACATGAGCCATGCTTTGCATGTTTGTTTAATTTATATTTTGACTAAGTTCCTTGTTTCATACAAAGATTTCTAGTAGCACTGATTTTTTTTTTTCCTATTGACATTAAATGAGAAGGCATTTTTTTTTCCCAGAAAGCCAATGGTTTTCTACGTAAATGGGTTCAGACTTAATTTTAATGGAAGTGAAACATAGTCAATAGAGGCAAATTAAAACCATATAATTTTGTAATCTTAGTTTAGCTATAATTGCAGCAATAAAACAGTGGAAAGAATAATTGTGGAACATATGTTTGTGAGTGACATTATCTAGGTGACTTCCCCTTTACGGCAATGTGCCGTCCTATTTGCTTCCCCCTCCCTATGTATTGGAATGACAAACCTGCAAGCCTGGAGTTAATGCTGATTGCAGCAGCTGCTTACACATGGAGTCTCCATAGCAACTGTGAAGGTTGCCATGCAACCATATTCTTTTAGGGACAGTGAAAATGCCCAAAGGCTTACTAAAAATACATGGGAAAAAATCTGAAATTTTCTTACTACTTTTAGTGGTTATAAAAAACTATGATACAAGTTGAAAGCACGGGTCAAGCAAATAAAAACCCAGCCCTGACCTTTCAAAAATTACTTGCTGTTGCCTGAAATCTCAAGCTTTATTCACAGAGATGACTTTTGATCGATTGTAAAATTGGTAGCTTATGCTAGGCAGCCCTTGAAGACGGGAAGATTCAGTATGGTGCTATTGGTATTCCTTGTGGGGTTAAAGGTCAGTAGAAAGTCATCAATGCAATATTGATTGGTGGGGCTGCAAAATGCTCGTGTTTACACCTTCTCACTGCTTAGGGTTACGTACCAAATCTTAAGTAGACTCATACAGTCTCTGAGCGTGCTTTGGAACAAACCATTCCATCAGCAAATGTGACATCACTTCAGTCAGCTCAGCTGTTTCTGCAGCTTTCTATAAATAGCTGGTTAAAAAATTGAAGACTACTTGCAGAGAATTTAGCCAACCAATCTGCTTATCCAAATCATTTCAGATAGGTTAGGTTCCCCATTTAAAAAATCTTCAGTTATTCTTTATATTTTTTCAATGCAAATTATTAGTTTAATAGCAGGGTCTTTTTGGTATACATATAAAACATGTATATGTAGATATGCCTTTATTCTGGCATGACTCTTTTAGGGGTGACCCATTTAAAAACATGAATAGATAGATATTGGCCAGCATATAATGGGCTAGGGTATTTCTTAAGATCTGATCATACATGCTCACATACGTGTGGATTTCTTGGTATCATCTAATGTATTATTTTTTAAAAAAATGTAGTGAACAAATAATAATGTATCAGCCAGATGACTATTATCAAATCATAATATTGTCAGTTTACAAAAGTCAGCTGAGATAATAATAGAAATTACTACTTGAAAAGAATAGAGAACCTGTATACTATACGTATTTTCTTTAATCTTATTTCATATGTAGTCATATTCTAACTCCATAATTTTTAATGCAATTTTATTAAAGATAGTTACATGGTTATATTTTTAAAGGAATATATGTCACTACAAATACTCCAAAATTGCTAGACTGATAGTAAGATTGCAATGTTTTGTGATTTTTCTATAGATTTTATACTAGTAAAGATGATGGCAAGTTACTTGGGGCATAGTAATACAGAATTTTATTACTTCAATTAGGCAAGGCAGATTTCCCTGAAATCTTATGGACTGTGTCTACAGTTTACCAAAATGTATAGTTTGCTCATTTGTTCAATCTAGTTAGAGAATCAAATGAATGTTTTGCTTCTAAGACTTCAATTTTCCAGACCTAAGATGTGACTGTACGTGTATATCTGGAAAATAGAATAAACCTTCATCAGTTTGAAGCATCCTTAAGAACGACAGAGCATATCCTCTAGTAGGAAAATCCCGATCTGCATTCCAGCTAATATCTTACTGCTGTTTTAGTTTTCTTGCCAGCAATTTATGTTCTGGAAATATCCTTATTTCCTCCTTTAGCAAAGTCTATGGTGGACAATATGAATTTTACCCAAATCTACTTTTTTTCTTTAAATAATGAAAACAGATATAGTAGACTATTAGTGTGCGTTGTTGGTTTGCTATTCTCTAATAGATAATTCATAAAAAAAAAAAAGTATAGCAAACATTGATGTTAAATTCAATTAGTAGCTGAATTGAAAGCTACACTTACTTTTAAATAGAGAATTACTTTATTACTTGTGCAGGTAATAACACACAAAAATAATCTATAGTAGAGTGACTGAAATGAAAGTTCTATTTGAAAGCTCATTATAAAATGAAATATGTAAAAAATTAATAACTATTAGATTTGATAGCAAATTATTTGAACATAGTTAAAATTTTTTTGGATTTTTTGAATTCACAATATTAAAAAGCAGGAAACTGTGAATATATAAACTATGCAATTAATGGTATAAATAATCTATAGATCCGGGTTTAGGTTTGCACTCCAGAATGTTTCTATTTCTCAAATTGCATACTTTACGATACACATGAAAACATTTAAATTAGTATTGCTACATCACTGCCTCCCTCCAATTCTAGTATTCTAAAAGAATGAGAGAATAGTATGTTAGTTTTAGGATTATTTTCTTTCAACCATTTGCTGTGTGTTACAACTACACATTTATATTTTATTTTACTCTGGTTTTGTTTGGAAGGTGAATCTTTTTCAGGGAGCAGTATTGGATTTGCATTCCATGACCTGTTAACAAATTTAAACAAGAATATAGGTGGAGAATTTTCATTTGATCTGTCAAGCAAGCCTCTTTCTGACTATGTGCAGGTTCTCAAAATGTTCTGGCTTTTAAAATTTATTTAATTTCATGTTTTTTCAATGAGCCACACTGAAAAAGTGAGAAAATTTTCTTACAACTTTTGTTTGAAGAATGAATGGCATAAGAATTATAATCATGGTTATAGCTTTACTTAATTCATCTCAAATATGCTCCTACATGTTCATCTATGTTCAAATGTAATACCAAAGCCAAAATTACCCTTAAATTTCTAGCATGTCTTCTGGGTGCTCTCAAACTTTTCAAAAGTATGCATTTAGTAGCTTTGAAAAAGAAATTATTAGCAACAAAAAGATAACTGTTTACTAAAATATAATGACAGGCATTTAAAAAATAATTACATAATCCTATTTTAGGTCAGCATGTCTCAGAGCATTATCAACACTCTTATAAAAATCAAACTTGCAAAAAATATTTTTAAGCTTTTTTTTTTTTTAATGACAGTGAACCATTAAATCTCCTGAGTAATGTCAGGGGGGAAAAAAAAGCAGGATTGTGCATAGATTGCTCTTTACCCAGGATGCACTTCTGTCTGCAAGATTCTGAATAGAGACACACCTGCTAGCTAGCTGATAACACTCTGGGGTCATTTCATTGAAGAAACTGTCAGCCAGTAGGTACTTAAAATAAAACCACAGACAAAATCATGACCCGCACCGTGGAGACTAAAAGCAGAAAGGAAATGTAGATAAATGCACATTCCTTTGTACCATAACAAAACTTTTACATGTAAATTCAACTGAATAGGAAAGAATGGGGAAGAATGTTTCCCTCTACAGTAGAAACAAATTAGATTGTTCAGCTGCGCATTTGGCTTGGCGCCAAAGGAGTCGTGTGCCATGCTTGTTTGCCTACCAGTGCTGCTTAGATTGGCAAATGCCCATGCAGTTTGAAGAGGGCAGGCGGATGACTGGATGCCTGCCAGAAAGTGTGTGGGACGGATGCCACTGCTGGACTCCATAGCCTGGTAGGAATGAGGAGTACAAAGGCATTCAATAATCTGAATGTCCCTTTGCTTCAAGAGAGTGGTGCCAGGCAGCATTTAATGAGAGATTGCTTTGTTACAAAGTCCTCAACATCAAGTGGGCTGGTGAGCTCATTAACCTGACTGCAGCAAATAAAAAAGGCACACTCAGAAGACTCCCATGATAGCCTACTCAATGGTGTAAGAGCCCTTTTGCTTCCTTTATGGTGATCCATTAGCAAGCAGCAGTGTAAACACCATAAAGCAAGCCAGGTTTCTGATTGTTCAACTAAAGTCTGTTTCCCCTTGGGGATTATACCACCAGTTGATGTAGGATTTTTCCTCTTAAGGTTTCTATCTACTATATAATGACCTCCTTTGCAATGAAGGATTTTGGGGGTTGCTCTTAAGGGCATAGCTTCAGTTAACGAAATATGAACAGTTCAGGTGTCTGACAGAAGGTAATGATGTAGGACATACAGAGAAACAAACTACAAAGTAGAGTGATCCCAAGGGGAAATCTTGCCGTGCACTTCTAAAGCCCAAAATGGTGAACATGTTACATTACTTTTCTATGTTCCCTTTATTTTTAGCTTTCATGGGGCTGTACATTTATCTAGGAGGTAGGCTACCCCTGCAGTTAGAGATAGTTAGTTCACTGAGCATCTGTCTCTGAGTGCTGCTCTGGCTCTCTGGGGATTGCATTTCTCTACGAAGGCACTCCAGCAAGAATTCATTTCTTCTCCATTTCAAGCATATTTGATGGTTTGTTGTGCAAAAATTCAACATAGAGCATCTAAACAGAATGCTATAGAATAATTTTTTTAAAAAACTGTCAGACTAGAAAGGCAAAGGAAGACCAAAAGAAAACACAAACCATTTCAACATTGCATCTCTAGAAAAATAAAGGCCATCTGTTGCTTTGTTATGAGTCCAATTTCTAATCTGGGTATGTCAGACCAGGGGGCGTGTGTGACTCTGGGGATTGGTTTGGGGAATGAGAAGTAAAAAGCCTGTTACTTTCAGGTCACTAGTTCAAATCCATGGCTTGTCACCAATGAGTGCCAGTCATTGTCTTTTGATTGATATTTGGTGGTGAAGATAAAATAAGTTAATTCTGTTGCTCTTAATTTTAGTGGACATATGTCTTTAGTAGTTAAAATTGTTACCTATACTTGCAACCTAGTAAGGATACAGAAACAATTAGTTTTATTTTCTCCATTATCCCTTTGGAAAAAGGATCAAGTATAACTGTGATGTAATTACATGTGAGACTATTCTGGCACTTTGTTAATTTTTTTAAAAATAGAATATAGCAAATTGACTTGTGCCTATTTCCAAGTGAAATATGATGATATGACTGGGGAAGTGTGTGAAAAGTGAAGAAATACTGAGAATGACATATTTTAAAAACATTGAATCAACTCATCTAACCAAACACACAAAAAAGAAATTGTGTTCTGATTTACATAAAAAATATTTGTTTTTTAAAAGTTATTATCTTCACATATGAATGCCGTAAAAATTAGTTTCTGAGATAGATGATAGATAGATAGATAGATAGATAGATAGATAGATCAAGTTAAACATCATTGATGACTATTTTTAGCTGGTTGCTGGTTTAAGATAAAATGACAAGCAGATATTGACAAAAGTACCTTTCATTAGCATATGGATGAGAAATAAATTTTTTAAAGTATGGTTAGACTACTAGGGTATCAGAAAGGCTTAGTAAGTATTTTAGATTTTTTTTTTCCCAGGATGATGAGCTTTTGAATGGGGGCCTATATAATTTATCATTATATAATTTATAAATATATCCTTGTCTTGTTCATCTTTGTTTTCCTCACAGTACTTCTCATAATCCCTTATGAAAGTACATTAAAAAAATTATTTAATTTATTGCATAGACATTTCTAAGCAGGGAGATGATTTTGCAGTAAGGCAATCCTAGGAGGCAATTCTAGCTTCTCACTCATGAGCAGTGTATCTGGGGCTTCAGGTTCCTCCCATATAAATAGACAAGAACACTTGCCTCATAGGGGATTAAAGGACTCAAAAGCTGAAAAATAACTTGGATATTGCTGGCATTCAGTAGGTGGTATCATTGCTGTTATTTCAGGAACATTGTGATTTTAAGTTTTAGTTCATTCTTCTATCCTATATTTATTAAATATCTATCATCCGAGGCTCATTTTATTAAACCACGTCTAGTGATCTCTGTATGATAGCTTATATTTCCTACTGCTATCAACAGTGGGAGTAGAGAATCCTTTAGAATTATATATAT
>NW_006922179.1:380955-422330 GCF_000298275.1 Orycteropus afer afer
CCCACAAAAACTAAGCATAATATTTGATGTGGACTGTTTTTTGATCAACCTTCTTTTGGTAAGAATAAATAGTTGAAAATCTGAGAAATAGGTAAATCATCTTTTAAGTTGCATAGAATGCCTTATGCAGGGAGCTCGACATCAATATTCTTTTTATGTTAAAAGCAGTTCAAACATTATATTGAGTGCTTTGGTATTGTGAATTGCAAAGTAGGCCAAAGGTAATTACTCCTCTTGGAGGCAGTACAAAGTCATGAGAAGGTCCAGAGCTTGGACGTCAGACAGACCTGGGTTCAAATCAGCTGAGTCCTTGACTAGCTGTGTATGACTTTGGCCAGGTTTAGTCACTCCCCCACCCCCAAAGCTCAGTTTTTCCCCAAAGCCCAGTGGTTTTCTTTTTTTTTTTTTTTTTTCCTTCTAGGAAATAAGAATATATATATATTTAAATCTCATTCCTGGTATCCTTTAACCTACCCTTGACCCTGTTAAATCCCTTCTCCATATTGAAGCCAGAATGATTTTTTTTTCCCCAAAATACTTATCACTGTCTTAAAACTCTTTCCCTTGATCCCCTTATCCTAATTCCACTGTCTCTCTGTGTAGTATTCCTTCCCTGTACTAGGCTAAGGTTTTTCACAGAAACCCAAAGTTCTCAAGATCCCAGGCTGTGTGAAAGTCTCTATACTTATCACTCAAATCATTCCTCACGTAATCTCACTCAGTCCTCCCTGTATCCCATTCCCTTGTATCTCTGCCCTCCCTCATGTGAATCTCACAAGACCACATGTTACTCTGCCCCTAATTATTAGCTACTACATTTGCATATGTATTTGCTCATTATAATAATACTAGCCAAGAAGCAGATCTTGTAACAGAAATAATCAAGAGTGACATTTAAGCAGTTTCTTTTAGTGGAGATCTTTTCTTCACTTGGAGATACAATTTTTTGTGATCACAAGAATATAGAATCTTTCTTTTCTAACTTACTTTAGTAATGTCTTCATATATTTTATAAACCAAAGCATATTCTCCTAAATGTTCTAAATTAGTTCTACCATTTTACTAACAGTAAATAAAAATATTGCCAAGCATAAAAAAAATTATTGTATTATTACAAAGAATTCATCTATATACATTCAAGCTCAATTAAGTGTCTCCATTTTTAAGGCTACTGGTATGTTATTTGGCTCTAACATATATTTTTCTAAAAATAATCTATATACAAAAGAATATATGTAGTACATCCATAAACTGTCTTGATATTGTTCTGCATATACTTTGAGTGATAACATACTCTTGCAGCCAGTAAGAGCTACCATGCAGTCTGTGCTAGACTTTCTCCATCACTAAGTGTTAGTGTACCATACTGCAAATGCTTTTGATTTCAGTTTTTCTTTTTACCATTATGATATGTTCCTGTGACTAATTTTGACCCATAGTTGCTGTCAGGAAATGAATTGGACTTGCCCACCCCAAGTCCAATAGTAAGACTATTTTCTCAAACAAAATAAAAAATTTGCAAATGTCTGACAGAGCTTAATAAAATGGTATAGGATATCAGAAATAGATGGCCAGCAACTGGGGACTAATGCTTTGATTTTATAAAAACAAAACAAAACAAAAAAGTGAAACTCACTGCTGTGGAGTTGATTCCCACTCACAGCAACCCCTCCTTGGGTTTCTGAGGCGGTCTCTCTACAGAAGTAGATTGCCCAGTCTTCCTTCCAAGCAGTAGCTGGTGGGTTTGAACTGTCAGTCAAATGCCTTAGGCACTTTGCCAACAGAGCTCCAATGACAACACAGCAGAGGAGCACCGAGCAATGTTGTATGAACTGTAATTGCATATGGCTGGAGGTTATGTCATGATTTAGGGGGATTTGTAGAGTGTGAAAAAGTGTGACTTTACCCTCTATCTGCATGATACTGAGGACACCTTAACTCTGCAGAGATGGCTCAGTTATGGGTGAGTCAGCTGACCTTCCTATTTCTATGCTAAATGGGATATGCATGTATGCTTTATATGCCAAGTTCTTAGATTGGTAGACTTTTCTGTTCAAAGACAAAAGTTTGTTTTTCAGATCAATACTCTCTGATGCCTTCAATGGATTCCTACTCTTACAATAGACTTTGGGCTCTTTACAGATTGTTTCCTGTTTACTTTTGTTTTAACTCTCAATTTGCACCCTCACATACTGCACTTTTGAACGTCCTCAATCTAAAATGTTATTTTTCTCTTACTTATTGTTGTTTTTGGGTGCAGTGGAATCAATTTGGACTCATAGCGACCACTTGTGACATAGTAGAACTGCCCCATAAGGTTTTCTAGCCTTTAATCTTTATAAGAGCAAACTGCCAGGTATTTCTCCCATGAGCCACTGGATGGTTTTGACCCACCAACTTTTGGGTTAGCAGCTGAGCATTTAACTCTTGCACCAGCAAGTTCCTTTCCTATTTGTCCAGTGAAACCAAATTCTTTGTATCTTCACTCAAGTATCCTTCCTCAAGGAAGACTTTCCTGAACCTACAGGCCAGGCCAGGTCCCCATGCAATATGCCACTTGCACTGTTAAGCTCTCCTTCATTGTATCATCACAGTTTACAATCTTGTTTACTTATTGCATGAGGAGCGCTGGTGGCATAGTGCCTAAGGCATTTGGCTCCTAACCAGAAGGCTAGTGGTTCAAACCCACCAGCCATTCCTTGGAAGGAAGACTGGGAAATCTACTTCTGTAGATCCACTGCTTCGGAAACCCAAGGAGGGGTTGCTATGAGTCAGTACTGACTCAAAGACAGTGAATTTTTTTTTTTTTTTTTTTAATAATTACACGAGAGCAGGAATTCTGTGAGAACCATATTCACCATATATCCCCAGCACCTAACATGATGTGCTTAGCATATGATATATACTCAGCTATTATTTGCTGAATGATTAAATGGACTATAACTCACTTTTTAATTTCATTTTCCACTATCCCACCATTTCCCCGTGTTCCCTATTTTCCATTTATTTTAATATCAATATGAAAGTCTCAAAACACATAATGTACTTTCATATTATCTGCCTACATTTATGATCTTCCTTGAGTTTGAAATATATGCTTACTAAAACTATGCTCAGAACTTAAATGCTTTGTTCTCAGATATTCTTCTTAACACTCCCTTAAAATTACTTGTTTCTTTCTCAGCACTTCTACAACATGTTAATTATATCTTTCTTTATCACTTTTTTTCTTGCATTGCTCTTAGAGGGCTGAAATTACGTAATAGTTCTTTGTTTCCCACTTGATTTTACTAACACCTAACCATGAGCCTTGAACACAGATTCTGTGCACTTTATAAATGGTTCTTGCTTTTGAATTAAATTGAATTGTACTGAAAAGTTTATTTTCCAGATGTTCTGGAGGCTGATCCTTGATAGGGAGCCCTAGTGGCATAGTCATTAAGCCCTTGCCTGCTAACTGAAAGATTGGAAGTTTGAACCCACCAGCTGCCTGGAGGAAGAAAGATGTGACTGTCTCCTTCCATAAAGATTCACAGCCTTGGACACCCTATGGTAAATCCTGGGGCAGTTCTACTGTGTCCTGTAGGGTTGCTATGAGTTGGAATCAACTTCATCGTAATGAGCTTATTATTTTTTTTTTTTCATTTTTGACCCTTGATAAAGATGAGTCAAGCATATAAGACATTATTCCCCTTTCCAGAGGACAGTGTTGTTATAGAAGACCACGTGTAGGGAAAGTGAAAGAAGGAAGAAGAGAGAGACTGCATGGAGTGGGCATACTTTTGAGAAAAAGAGATCTCTGAGCAGGCTTTTGTGAGAGATCTGAGGATGGTTAAGTAGTTCAGCATGTTTTGCTTTGTACAGCTCAGTGCTTTGTGTAAACCATGCTTTCCCCTTCAGGAAAATCTACTGTAAAGATATACCTTATTTTTCAAGTTTCTGGAATTGAATTTGTGGAGTTTGGGGGTTGTTGATGATGGCAGATATAGGCCTCAGCACAGTTGGCTTTATGTAGATGTATAATGTTAAATGTTGAACATAAGAGGTAAAATATAGGTTAGGAAGGCTCAGCACTCTTAATGTTTTTTTTTTTTTTCATGGTTGTTGTTTGTTTAGGTTTCATATGGAGAAGAAGAAAAATCTTTTTTTTTTTTTAAACTCTTTTTGATAAATGATCCATATTTTCCCTGACTTATTCTATTACTACAACTGTCCTGAAATTATTCATCGTTTAAAAACTTACCATATCATTTGATGCAGTCACTGATGCATTAAAGTTCATTGGTGGTTTATGTGAAATTACATTGTGTGAAATGACACATCGAGCCCCAATGGGCTAAAGAGAAAATATACTATTTTGGGGTTAAGGAGATATGTAGGACAATGAATGTGATTTGAACTCTCAGAGCTTAGGGTATTTTGTAAACTCTTAGAGAATAAAAATGAAGTTAATTGTTGATGCCACTTGAATGGAGAATGGAAACAAAGGGGACAACTTATTTATTTGTATATTTTATGGTGTTTTCAGCTCAGTCCTGCTGGAATACAGAATTACAGAATTATAGGGCTAAAAGGGCTAGAGGAAATTTTACCTTTAGCTTTACATCTGGATCCATCAAAGTAATTTGCATATGTTGTATCTCTGGTTTTTGTTTTCTGGACTAAGTGATCTATAATTTCTAATTTTTTAAAATAAATCCTATAAACAAATATCTCTAGGAAAGAAAATATTACAACATTCCACAACCCTTATGATGAAAAGGAAAATATGTATAACATGGGTTTTTCATTCAACTGCTCTATGCTTGAACTGAGGGATTATATGGCAGAAATTAGGAGATATGTTTTAAAATTATTTCTCCTGTTAAGTTAAACCTGGCAGTGTTTGTATGTAGGAAATATTCTTTATTATCGTAAGGAAATTCTAACTGCAGAGACAGTGTCTCCTATCTTCTGTTGGATCTCACAGGTTGCTTCAATTTAACTCCAGTCTCCAGCTGTTACACTTGAGTAACTAAAATGGGATGAGAAGACAATGTCCTACTTTTTGTCCATTGTAGCTACAGGAAATCCATGACTTGAAGTGGGTTACCATTCTGATGACTCTGTTGTGAATTGGTTCTGACATGAGTCTCATTCCTCTATTTTTCTCACTTTTCATAATTATTGCCTTTTATTATCAGTATCCTTAAATATATGATCATCAAACATCTGTGAGTGATCATTTGAGAATGATCACATCAGCAAATTACATTCTGCAACACTGTGTATAGTACATATTACTAATAATGTTAGATGCTATCAAGTTGGTTCTGACTTACAGTGACCCTATGGACAATGGAATGAAACACAGCCTGTTTCTGCACCATCCTCATAATTGTTGCTGTGCTTGAGCCCATCATTGCAGCCACTGTGTCAATCTATCTTGTTGAGGGTCTTCCCCTTTCTTGCTGACCTTCTACTTTACCCAGCATGATATCCTTCTCCAGGGACTCGTCCCTTCTGATAACATGACCAAAGTATGAGAGACGAAGTCTGGTCATTCTCTCTTCTAAAGAACATTCTGGCTGGTACTTCCTCCAAGACAGATTTGTTCTTTCTTCTATCAGTCCATGTTACCTTCAGTATTCTTCACCAACACCACAATTTAAAAGCTTCAATTCTTCTTGGTCTTCCTTATTCACTATCCAATTCTCAGATGCATATGAAGTTATTGAAAATACCGTGGCATGGGTCCAGAGCACCTTAGTCTTCAAAGTGATATCTTTCCTCTTAAACACTTTAAAGAGATACTGTGCAGCATATTTCCTAATGATAAGATTATGTTAGTGATAGGATGTATAAAAACAAACAAACAAAAAAAGCCACCAAATTGTAAATGCAGTTCATAGTAATTTGCATATATTGTATCTTTGGTTTTTGTTTTCTGGACTAAGTGATCTATAATTTCTAAAACCTTTTTTTTTTTTTTTTTTTAATAGATCTTATATTGCAATGACCTTCTCAAGTAATAATCAGTCATTCAGTACAAAACATTTCCACAATATATACTTATTGAGCACATTGTAGGTAGCAGTATAGTAATAAACAAGTCAATAAGCTTCCTGCTCTCTTCTGGTTTGCTTTCCAAAGGGACTTTTAATTTTCCTTGTTTTTTTTTTTTTTTTTTTGAAAAATGTATAAGACATAATTCCTTACCTTTTGAAACCTTTGCTCTAGTAGAAAGTGAGGGGAGATAAATAGTTGCCATTGAGTCAATTCTGATTCATGGTAACCCCATGTGTGTCAGAGTAGAACTGTACTCCAAAGAGTTTTGGAAGTGGATTGCAGACCTTTCTTCTGAGGTGCCTCTTGGTGGACTACAAGCTCTAACCTTTCAGTTAGCCATCAAATGTGTTAACTATTTGCATCACGCAGGGACAACAGAAAGGGAAGGAAAACATAAAATCTATGTATACTGCAATGCACTTTCACAGAATAATGTCTTTAAATCCTCATATGTCTTTCATGTTGTGTATTATTTTCTCCATTTGTGTAGTATAGAAGAACGTGGTTCAGTAAATTTAAGTAACTGCTCTAATATAACATATGTAGGTGGAGTTAGGACTAGAACAAGGTTATTTTGAACTTCAAGACCCTAACTTTTCTTTTTTCTTTTTCTTTTTGTTTAACTGAAATCATGTACACAAAGTAGTGCAAGACACCATTGTAATAGCTACCACATAGAAGTTGTACCATATCAATGCCTTTCAAAAGTGAATGTGTGTATGATAGAATCACCTAAGGATTCAGTAGGGCTGGCATGGGGCCTGAGATTCTGTACTTTTAACAAGTTCCAAGGTGATGCTGATGCTGCTAGGCAGAGGTGAAAGATAAGAGGTTGGGCACCTCAGATAAAAGAAAGAGCATGAGTCAGAGCACGGAGTTTGAAAAAGAAATGCAAACTATGTTTGTGAATGGTTAAAGAAGCCTATGATAATAAGAGCATAGATAATATGCAGGGGCATGATAGATAATTAACCAAGAGAATGTAGGTGTTGAGCACATAATGGAGTGCCTCCATGTGAGGCTAAAAATTATGAAATTAGTTCTAAAGGCAAAGAGAATCCATTGGAGGCTTTTGGTGTTGTGAAGTTTGCTTTTAGAAATTTAATCTGGCAATGTTGGTGAGGAGGCAGGGAAAAAGAGATAGGTAAGGATATTTTGCAATGATTTTAGTATTCAATGATAAAAGCTTGAATTTCAGTGTTAACAAAGAAAATACAAAGTAAGAAACCAATGTACATATTAACAGTATTTTGCAATCATTTAATTTGACAGATGAGCATATAGAGTCAACAGTGAATCTGAAATCTTCCTTCTATGTTAGAAGAATGGGGCTGCCATTGACAAACTTAGGAGACAAATGGGTGAGTTTGTTAGAGAAGAAAATAATAATGCCCACTGTATCATCTATTCCCCAAATCCACACCTCTCTTTACTGAGTCTATTCTTACAGGGACCATCTTTGGCACCCCTCCCCAGTAGGTAGATGTTTAGATTGATTCCAGAATGAGGATTTGTGATAAATGTAGCAAAATCACATTTGGTGATGAAGTAGAAATACTAATATGATGGACTATGATGTTTGTGCTAGCAAGATGTGTTGAAACATCTCAATGGGTGTTCTGTCAATTCCTGGAGCCTTGTTCATTGCCAATTACTTCAGCGCAGCTTCAACTTCTTCCTTCAATACCATTGGTTCTTGATCACACGCCACCTCCTGAAATGGATGAAGATCAACCAGGTATTTTTGATACAATGACTCTGTGTAATCCTTCCATCTTCTCTTGATGTTTCCTGCATCATTAAATATTTTGCCTTTAGAATCTTTCAATATTGCAACTCAAGTCTTACATTTATCCCTTAGTTCATTCAGCTTGATTAATGCTGAGTGTGTTCTTCCCTTTTGGTTTACTGACTCCAGGTCTTTGCATATTTCATTATAGTAATTGGCTTTGTCTGCTTGAATTACTCTTTGAAATCTTCTGTTCAGCTCTTTAATCTTGTCACTTCTTCCATTTCCTTTAGCTACTCTCTGCTCAAGGGCAGTTTTCAGAGTCTCTTCTAACATCCATTTTGGTCTTTTCTTCCTTTCCTGTCTTTTTAATGACCTGTTGCTTTCTTCTTGGATGATGTTCTTGATGTCATCCCACAATTCTTCTGGTTTTTGGTCATTGGTGTTCAATGCATCAAATCTATTATTTAGATGGACTCTAAATTCAGAAGGGATATATTCAAGGTCATACTTTGTCTCTCGTGGACTTGTTTTAATTATTTTCAACTTCAAGTTGAACTTGCATATGAGCAGTTGATGGTCTGTTCCACAATCATCTCCTAGCTTTGTTTTGGCTGAAGATATTGAGCTTTTCCACTGCCTCTTGCCACAGATGTAGTCACTCTGATTCCTGTGTACTCCATGTGGTGATAACAATGCCATGATTTGTGTTGTTGAAAAAAGATATTTGCAATGAATCAGTCGTTGGTCATGAAAAATTCTATCATGAGATCTCCAGCATCATTTCTGTCACTAAGGCCAAATTTTCCAACTACTGGTCATACTTCTTTGTTTCCAACTTTTGCATTCCAGTCACCAGTGATAATTAACACATCTTGATTGCATGTTCAGTTAATTTCAGACTGCAGAAGTTGATAAAAATCTTCAATTTCTTCATCTTTGGCTTTAGTGGTTGGTGTGGAAATTTGAATAATCATAATATTAACTGGTCTTCCTTATAAGTGTATGGATATTATTCTATCACTGATAGCATTATACTTTAGGACCGATGTTGAAATATCCTTTGTGATGATGAATGCCACACTATTCCTCTTCACAGTGTCATCCTTGGCATAGTAGATCAAATAGTTGTCTGATTCAAAATGGCCAAAACTAGTCCAGCTTACTAAATCCAGGATATCAATCTTTGTGCATTCTTTTTCATTTTTGACAACTTCCAGTTTTCCTAGATTCATACTTCATACATTCCATATTACTATTATTAATGGATGTTTGTAGCAGATTCTCCTCAAATGGAGTCATGTCATGTCAGCAAATGGAGATCCTGAAAGCTTTACTTTATCCTATCAGTAAGATTGGTTCTACTCTGATGATGCAGCTCTTTCTCACTCATATTTTGAGTACCTTCCAACCTAAGGAGCTGGTCTTCCTGCACTGTATTGGACAATGTTTCAGAGCTATTCATAAAGTTGCCCAGTAATGTATCAGATAATGTTACCCTGCTGTTCATAAGGTTTTCCCTGGCCAATTCTTGGAGAAGTGGATGGCTTCTTCCTTCTTCCTAGTCTATCTCAGTCTGTAAGCTGCATCGAAACCTGTGCTCCATGTGCAACCCTGCTGGCATTAGAGACACCAGTGGCACAGCCTCAAGCCTCACAGCAACACACAAGGCACCACAGTATGACAAACTGACAGACAAGTTTATCTCCCTTAGCTGTTTGAAACCTTTTCCCCCTCCCCTTACCTGGATCCCACATCTCTCTCTTCCCTGGCTTTTCCCTGCTCCTTCCTACCTCTTGGGTGTGGGGCCTGTCTGCCTCCCTTTACCTGGATCCTGTGGCTCTGTCTTCCCTGGTTCCTCCCTGCCTTCCTGCCACTTGGGTGTGAGGCCTGTCTCTCTCCCTTGACCTGGATCCCTTGGCTCTGTCTTGTCCCAGCTCTTGCCCCACTTCCTGCACCTGGGTGTGGGGCCTGCCTGCCTCCCCTTACCTGGATCCCTTGGCTTTGTCTTAACCTTGGCTCTTGCCCCGCTTCTCATGTCTGAGGTTGATGTTAGAAGATAGGATATAAAGATTGTGGGCAAATTACAAATTTGAAGTTGGGACACAATAATTGCTCAATTATTGTGAGAAAGAATAGAAGTAGTATAGCAGGATGGTATTATATGTACAAGAGAAGAGACTTGTTGTTAAGTGCCTTTGAGTCAGTTCCAACTCATACTGACCCAGTTTGCAACAGAATAAAACACTACTTGATTCTGAACCATCCTCACAATTGTTGCTATGTTTGATCCCATTTTTGCAGCCATTGTGTCAATCAGTCTCAGTGAAGATGTTTTTTGCTAACCCTGTACTTTACCAAGAATGATGTTCTTCTCCAGGGACTGGTCCTTCCTGAAAATATGTCCAAAGTATGTGAAATGAAGTCTCACTATCCTCACTTAAAAGGATCATTCTGGCTGTACTTTTTCCAGAAATTTTTTTTTTTCCCGTTTTTCTCACAGTCCATGGTATAATCAACATTCTTTACCAACACTGTAACTCAAATGCATCAGTTCTTCTTCAGTTTTCCTTATTCATTGTCCAGCTTTCACATGCATATAAGGCAATTAAAAATTGCCATAGTGTGGTAATTAAAGTTGTGTGCCAGCTTGGCTAGGCTGTGACTTTGAGTGGTTTCACAGCTGGATATAGATATTTCCCATGATGAGAGTGGATGTGGTATAATCAGCTCCATGGTGGAATCTGTGGTGAGCAGTTAATCAGTTGAAGTATTGTTGCCTTCAGGGTGTGGCCTGCTTCCAGTATATATTCAAATGATCCTGCATTTGGTTCACAAGTTGTTATTTTCTGTTCCTGGACTTGAACCAGTAGCCAGTTATACTGCCTACTGTGTTACCTGCCATCTTGAGATTGTTGCCTCCACAGCCTGTGAGCCAACAATCTGACATTTTACCTGCCAATTTTGGATTCATCAGCCTCAGCAACCAGCAGCTGCATGAGTCAGGAGAAGCCTGCAGCTTGCTCCAGTGGGCCTGAGGGCAGAGCTGAAGCCCAAGGTTGAAGATATTCCACCCAGCCCCTAGAACTGGAACTCTGAACATGATTTCTAGCCTGTCTTCTCCTAGAGCCAGAATTCTGAATTCAGACTTCTAGCCTTCTAAACTGTTGTTATTGTTGTTTTGTGCTGTTGAGTAAGACCCGACTCATAGCAACCCCTCCTTGGGTTTCTTAGGAAGTATCACTACAGAATTAGATTGCCTAACCTTTCTTGTGAGGAGTGGCTGGTGGGTTTGAATCACCAGCCTTCTGGTTAGCAGTCAAGTGCCTTAGGCACTACACTACCAGAGCTCCTAAACTGTAAGAGAATAAATTTCTGCTTGTTGAAGTTATCCAGTTGGTGGTATTTCTGTTATCACAGCAAATGGAGAACTAAGACACATGGCTTATATCAAGTGCACCTTAGTCCTCTTGTTGCTTTTTAACAACAAGATGCTTAGGATGGGGGTATAAAAGTAGAGGGAAATTGGCAATGGGACACACAGAATTCTAATACAACTTCCTGTTTCATGAATCTGTATTTATTTACAGTTGGCCCTTCAACAACACAAAGTTTAGGGATGCCAACTCCTATGCCACTGAAAATGTGCATGTATCTTTTGACTGCCCTAAAACTAAACTACTAGTATCCTGCTGTTGACCAAAAATCTTGCCAATAACATAAACAGTTGATTGACACACTTATTGCCATAGTTATTAGATTTTTATATGAAAGCACTCATACACATACAGAAAAGACAAGTTTATTAACTGTACAGCATGTTGATTATTTATTATTCATTAAATGGAAGTAGATCATCATAAAGGTCTTTATATTCATCATCTTTGCATTGAGTAGGCAGAGGAGGAGGATGAGGGTGAGAAAAAGTTGGTCATGCTGTCTCAGGGTGACAGAGGTGGATGGAGAGGCAGAAGAAGCAGGCACATTTGGTGTAACTTTATGGAAATAGATTATAATTTCTGTCTGATATTTTGAATTTTATTTTCTCTAGAAATGTTTCTAAACAGTACCAATAGTTCTTTCACTGTTTGCTTTGGTTTCAGTGTCTATATCATAGAAGAGTCCGTATTGTAAAAGAAGTCAAAATCAGTCTTGAGTAATCAGAACATTTCTGCCAGATTGTCTAATGTTGTTTATTTTCTGGCACTGCTTCTTCTATATTTTCTTCCTCATTGTCTCACACTGGTTTAGAAGTATACCTCTTCATCAAATCATCTTCTGTTAATTCCTCTGGTGTGGTGTCTATTAGCTGTTGAATTTCTCCAACAGAAATTTGTTGAAACCCTTCACACCCTACAATCTCTTTCATGATTTCCTTGATTGGCTGTGTGGTAAATCCTGTGAAGTCATGCACAACATCTGGGCATAGTTTTCTCTAGCAGGAATTTGTTTTGAGCTTGGTGGTTTCATGGCTTTTTCTATAATGATGACATCTTCAATGGTGTTATACTTCCAACTTTCATGATGTTTTCTCTGTTGAGGTCTTATTCCATACTGTTGGCAATACTTTAAACATCTTCAATGTTGTATTCATGAAGTTATGGATGGCCAGGGCATTGTTCAATATCAAAAGATCTTCAAAAGGCAATCCGTTACTGGTAAGGTGCTTCCTGACTTCAGGGACAAAGCATCGATGGAACCAATACAGAAAAAATGTTCTCATCCAGGCTTTTTTGTTGCATAGCCAAAAGACTGGCAGCTGGTGTGTTTATCTTTTCCCTGCAAGGTTCAGGGGTTAGTAGCTTTACATATTAGGGCAGTCCTGATCATAAACCCAACTGCATTTGCACAAAACAGTAGAGTTAGCTATCCCTCCCTGTCTCAAATCCTGGTACTCATTTCTCTTTCTAGCTAATAAATATTCTTTGTGGCATTGCCCCCCACTGCTTGCCCCCCTCCCCCAGAATAGAGCAATTTTGTTTTCATTTAAAAGCCTATTCAGGTCAGTATCCTTTCTCCCTGATTATTTTCTTAATGGAGTTTTGGAACTCATCTGCTGCCTCTTGATCAGCAGAAACTGCTTCTCCTGTTATCTTGAAAATTTTAAAGCCAAGCCTCTTTAAAAAAATTATCAAAATATCCTTTTCTGGCATTAAATTCTCAAGCTTTATATCCTTCATCTTCCTTTTGCTAAAGTTATCATATAATAATAACAACACTAATATGATTAGCTTTTTCTCAAATCATATTAGAATCTATAGATATGCCTTTCTTAAAGAAATCCTGCACTCCATACAAGTTGTATTTTCAACATAAGATAAAATGGCATTTCCCAAAAAGTGCAAGATTTTTCACACCTGCTAGCATAGCTGAAGTGATGGATTCATGAATCTCTTTTTCTTTTCTTTTTATATTTTTTACAGTGATCCTTATACTGTGTATTAGAATGGTGAGCAACCACAGCTGGAGACCTTATCAAGCAATTCAACTTTTTCTTTTGATGTCTTGACTTTTCTCTGCTTCCTGAGAACATTCCAGCATCACAAGTTGCACTTTGTATGGGTCCCATCATGTTATTCAAGGTTAACAGTATTTCACTAAACACTATGGAACATATACGAGAACCACAATTGATCACTTTTTACTGTGGTACACAATTTACTGTAGAGAAGAACTGCTCATGCAGAGATGATTAGTGTTGCATGACATTTTAAGTGGATATTTGCAACACTTGAGCTCACTGCAGTAGCAGAAGGTACTACAATTATTTTATGCAGTTATGATCTAATATTGCATTTTTACTTGTGTATATTTCTCTCAACTGCAAATGGTGCCAGGTACAGCCTATCAGTGTTTGTGTGCATATGATTGATAATTTTAACTTCTTGTAACATATTTGTGGTAGTAAATGATAAAATGGACTAGTATCTACGTGCATTTCAAGCATTCATGACATACCTAACTTTTTTTTTTTCTTGATGTTTCTAGGCTATGCAGTTCATCTGTGAGTATTTTCTAATTTTTGTAAAACTCCAAAATTTTTTTGAATTTATTTCTTGAAAAACATCCATATGTAAGTGAACCCATGCACTTCATATCTGTGTTGTTCAATGGTCAATTTTATTTTATTTTTTGATAAAAAGAGTGAGGGTAGAAGAAGTTGCAAAGAAAGGTTGAATGATAGCTATATGTCAAAAAGAAATTTGAGAACTAAGTTGGGACCTGGATGGAGATGGGAAGCAATCCAGGTTTCATTGAGGCAAAAGGTCAAAAGAATGTTTTGTAAGCATATAATAAATGTATGGAAGCATATCATGGGTATGAGGCAAAGTGGAATAGTAGCAGCAAGAACCAGAGAAAGGAAACACCAGAGGACAGATCTGTGCTGCACCCTGGCACCTTGTGCCTTGCCCCAAATTTGAAACTTTATAATCACCCAAATTCAAAACTTTATAATCACCATGTACCTAAAAACTATTACTGCACCTTATATAATTGATTCTCACAACCATTTTAGGTGACAGACACTATTATTTCTGTCTTGCAAATGAGATTCAAAGAAGGTGAGTGAGAAATTTGAAGATGTAGGTAAAGGAATTTTGAGGTTAGAGTGTTGATTGTGTCATTACATGTTTGCTGAAATTGACCAAGATAATGACACAGAGTAGAGAAAACACAACAAAGATAATTCAGGTAACGAGTAGTAGAACTAACCACAAAGTTGCTGCTCTTTATTTGTTAATACACATTACTTTTGTGATATATGGAAGAAAGGAAAAACTATAACTTATGCAGATGAAATGATAAAGTAACAAAATAAACAATATAAATAGAATGTTGTCATTTAGGTTATTGATCAATCCTATTATTCTAAAGATAATGTGGGGGTTGTGTATATTTTCTAAAGCTGAGGTTGATAAACTTTTTCTACAGAAGCCAGGTAGTAAATAAATGGCTTGGTGAATCATATGGTTGGTCTCAGTTGCTCAAATCTGCTGTCGTAGAATGTAGGTAGCCATAGACAATACAGGAATGAATGAGCATGGCTGTTTTCCAATAAAATTTTATGTATTTACCAAAACAAGCAGCAGGCCATATTTGACTGTCAGTTGTAGTTTACCATTCCCTAATGTAGACACTTCTCCTTCCAAAGGATGGAATTTCTAATATCATGTTGGGCTGAAGAGCCCAAACCTAACCAAGTGCAAAAGAGAAGTGTTCAATGATTCCTGCTCTCATTATCATAATCATTCCATGTATATTTTGCCAAGACCACAGATGATGTTCTTGTGTAATCTTTCATGTTTATTATCCCTTCCTCCCCAGCATCACCAGTTTTGGGTTTGTGTTCTGAGGTTGACTTTTTCCATTTACCTTTCTTCTTTTGTTTCTTACTGCTACAAGATTTTGAGATAATTTGAAATGATAATACTGTCCTTCAGAGTATTAGGCATTATGTCCAAGTTGGTGCTATGAATTTAATGAACATATTTTTTTTTATTATCTGAGTCTCTCTGGCTGGAGAACTATGAAAATATAGGAAATTAAAAGTTTCCTGAAATATATTAGAAAGAGGTTTCTTGATTCAAAATGAAGATTTATCAACTTTTATATAAAAGTTTGAGATAGAGATGGGTGTGAAAATTCCAGATATTTTCATAAAACTTATTCTGTGATAGATTTAATACATGCTTCTTCACAAAAGCAGTTCATGTTAATGTGACACAACAGCACATATTTAAATAGTGCTATCCTCTGGAAAATGTGTAGTTTGATGGAATTCCTCACATAAAAATCAAGTTTGTGATTTGAAGAAACATTTTGGCAATCTTATTATACTACACCTTAATAAGACAGATCACTATGGTAGTGTTAAATATCAATCTGGTATTAAACATAGCCCATCAAGGTATATCCATCAACTGAAAAGTATGGATGTTGTTGTTGTTGTGTACCATCGAGTTGGACCCGATTCACAATGACCCCTCCTTGGGTTTCTGAGTCAGTATCACTTATGGAAGTAGATTGCCCAAACTTCCTTCCAAGGTGAAAAGTATGGATAGCTTTTGCCAATTGTTTTCAGTTACTTAAAGGAAGTTTTGTGCCTTTGTAATGCTCATAATTTTTCTTTTGCTTTTTTCCCTTATAGTGGAAACTAATGTATTGTAATCAGTATTTAAATTCCCTTTGCTACATAATATTTCTTATGTGTAACATTTCACTTTAATATCCTTCTACAATTTTGGATTATATAAATCTAAAATTAGAGCTTTCATTTATTTTTCCAACTTTTCTTGTATTCTACATCATTGTTATTGTGCCACCTCTAGTATTCTTAGTTTTATATTGCCATATTATTTACTTTCTCTGTGTTTCAGAACAAGACCTTCTTGAGGGGAAAGATGAGAGCAGGTAGATAGAAGAAACAAAAATAATCATTTTTACTAGCAATCAGAGGAATGTCTAACAAAGAGGTACAGGCCAGGACAGATAAAAATTATGGCTAATACCAAGGTGGGAAAAATGAGTAGGGCTGGAGTAGATAACATTGCTGTTAGTTGCTATTGAATGGATTCCGACTCATGTAAATCCCATGTACAACATAATGAAATGCTGCCTGGCTCCACACCATCCTCATGATCTTTGGCATGCTTGAGTCCACTGTTACCTCAACCTAGAGGGCTTGTCTTCCATCACTATATCACAAAATATTCTGTTGTGATCCATAGATTTTTCACTGGCTAATTTTTAGAAGTATGTTGCCAGGCCTATCTTCCTATTTTGCCTTGGTCTGGACGTTCTGCTGAAACCTGTCCACCTTGGGTAATCTGGCTAGTATTTAAAATAGTGGTGGAATATCTTCCAGCATCATAGCAACACACAGCCAGTACAGTATGACAAACTGACTGAATTCTGGTGGAGGTAGACAGTAAGTCCCATGTATTTCTCATTTGTCACTTCATGATATTTTATAACCTAGATTTGCTAACTCTGAGTATTATATAAATTTTAGGTTGATTTGAATTATGCATATTTATTATGATGTTCTTGTTCTTAGAATCATGAAAAAAAAAATTAGGGTGAATTTTTAGTTCCTCTGTAAGTCTTATTTACTTTGGTAAATGAGGCAACTTAGCTCAGGGTAATGAGATTTTAAAGTCCTGGATCCAAAATCCCTGCATGAGTCAGATAGATTTACTCTGTTCCATGGATACAAAGTACATCTGTCATTCAGCCACATATACTGCAAAGGCCTATCCATGGTCACTAGGTGAATCAGATGATGAAAGAGAGATGAGTCTGTGTATGTTCATTTCTCCTGGAAAAACAGCACATGCATGTTTCACAGAGAGTGGGTTTAAAGTGATTTAGTATACAAAATATTTGAAACATACAATAATATATAAAGCTAAATTAATTAGGGATTGCATTTCCTATTCATCTTATTTTTCACAGATGTAGTTGATCTGATTCCTATGTATATCATCTGGTTGAAGTACACGTGTATAGACACCATTTATGTTGTTGAAAAAAGATATTTGCAATGAATAAGACATTGGTCTTGCAAAATTTTATCATGTGATCTCCAGCATCATTTCTATCACCAAGGCCATATTTTCCAAATACTGGTGATTCTTCTTTGTTTCCTACTTTTGCATTCCAATCACCAGTAGTAATCAACACATCTTATTGCATGTTTGACCAATTTCAGACTGCAGAAGTTGGTAAAAATCTTCAGTTTTCTCATCTTTGACTTTGGTGGTTGGTGCATAAATTTGAGTAATAGTAGTATCAACTGATCTTCCTTGAGGCAGACAGATATTATCCTATCACTGGCAGCACTGTACTTCAGGATAGATCTTGAAACATTTTTTGTGATGATGAATGGCACGCCATCCCTCTTCAAGTCATCATTCCTGGAATAGTAGATCACATGATTCAAAATGGCCCAAACCAGTCCATTTCAGCTCACTAATGCTCTGGGAGCATAGTGCCTAAGGCATGTGACTGCTAACCAGAAGGCTGGTGGTTCAAACCCACCAGCCACTCCTTGGAAGGAAGATGGGGCAATCTACTTCTGTAGTGATACTGCCTCAGAAACCCAAGGAAGGGTTGCTATGAGTCGGGTCCGACTCAATGACACATAACAACAACAACACCAATGCTTAGAATATTGACCTTTATTTGTTCCATTTAATTTTTGAGAACTTCCAATTTTCCTAGATTCATATGTCATACCTTCCATATTCTGATTATTAATGGATGTTTGCAGCAGTTTCAGGCATGGAGCTGACTGTGGAACAGACCATCAACTGCTCATATTGCAAGTTGAAGATAAAGTTGAAAACAATTAAAAGAAGTCCATGAGCAACAAAATATGGCCTTGATTATATCCCACCTGAATTTAGAAACCATTTAAAGAATAGATTTGACACATTGAACAGTAATAACTGAAAACCAGAGAAATTGTAGGATGACATCAAGAACATCATCCATGAAGAAAGGAAAAGTTCATTTAAAAGACAAGAAAGGAAAAAAAAAGACCCAAGTCAATGTCAGAAGAAACTCTGAAACCTACTCTTGAACAGAGAGTAGCTAAAGCAAATGGAAGAAATGACAAGATAAAGGAACTGAAGATTTCCAAGAAAATTCCAAGAAGACAAGCTCAATTATTATAATGAACTATGCAAAGACCCAGAGTTAGAAAACCAAAAGGGAAGAACACATTAATCATCTTTCAAGCCAAAAGAACTGAAGAAAAAAAATTTAAGCCTTGAGTTGCAATATTGAAAGATTCTATGGGCAAAATATTCAATGATGCAGGAAGCATCAAAAAAAGATGGAAAGAATACAGAGTCATTGTACCAAAAAGAATTGGTCAGTCTTCATCCATTTCAGGAGGTGGCATATGTTCAAGAACCAGTGGTACTGAGGGAAGAAGCTGAAGCTACAGTGAAGGAATTGGTAAAAAAACAAAGCTCCAGAAATTGATGGAACACCCATTGAGATGTTTCAACAAATGGATGTGTTGCTGGAGGCACTTACTCATCTATGCCAAGAAATTTGAAAAGCAGCTACCTGGCTAACTGACTGGAAGAGATCCATATTTGTACTTATTCCAAAGAAAGGTGATCACACAGAATTTGGAAATTATCTAACAATATCATTAACATCACAGGCAGGTAAAATCTTGCTGAAGGTAATTTAAAAACTGTTGCAGCTGTATATTGATAGGGAACTTCCAGAAATGCAAGCTGTATTCAGAAGAGGACAAGGAAAGTGGGTCATGATTGCTGATGTCAGATGGATCATGGCTGAAAGCAAAGAATACCAGAAAGATGTTTACTTGTGTTATTGACTATGCAAAAGCCTGCAATTGTGTGGATCATAACAAATTATGGCTAACACTGAGAAGAAAGGGAATTCCAGAACACTCAATTGTGCTCATGAGGAGCCTGTACATAGACCAGGAGGCTGTCATTTGAACAGGACTAGGGGATACTGCATGGTTTAAAAATCACCATACTAATTCAATCTGTATGCTGAACAAATAATCTGAGAAGCTGAACTATATGAAGAAGAACACAGCATCAGGATTGGAGGAAGACTCACTAACAACCTGCAATATGCAGATGACACAACCTTCCTTGCTGAAAGTGAAGACGACTTGAAGCACTTACTGGTGAAGATTAAAGAATCCAGTCTGCAGTATGGATTACATCTCAACATAAAGAAAATGAAAATCTTCACAACTGGACCTATAAGCAGCATCACGATGGATGGAGAAAAGATTGAAGTTGTCAAAGATTTCATATTCCTTGGTTCCACAATCAACACCAATGGAAGCAGCAGTTAATCCAAGGAAGTATTGCACTGGGCAAATCTGCCACAAAAGATCTCTTTAAAGTGCTGAAGAGCAAAGGTGTCTCTTTGAAGACAAAGGTGCTCCCAACCCAAGCCATGGTGTTTTCAATCACCTCATATGCATGTGAAAGCTGGACAATTAATAAGGAAAACCTAAGAAAAGTTGATGCTTTTGAGTTGTGGTGCTGGTGAAGAATACTGAAGGTACCATGGACTGCCAGAACAAACAGATCTGTCCTGAAAGAAGTACAGCTGGAATGCTCCTTGGAAGCAAGAATGACCAGACTTTGTCTCACCTACTTTGGTCATGTTGTCAGAAGGAACTGTTCCCTGGAAAAGAATATTATGCTTGATAAAGTGGAGGGTCATTGAAAAAGGGCAAGGGACTCAAAAAGATGGATTGACACAGTGGCTGCAACAGTGATCTCAAGTATAGCAAGGATTGTGAAGCTGGTGCTGGACCAGGTAGTGTTTCATTCTATTGTACCTATGTTTGCTATGAGTTGGAGCCGACTCAATGGCAACTAACAACAACAAAAACAATTAATCTTATTTATCATATTAACATAACAACCTCAATGAAATAGTAGATACTAAATACTTGTTGAATCAAATGAAATAAGCAGCTAAAAGTTGTTGAATTAGAAAGAAACTTTCTAGATAACGTGTTGAAATGTGCACACCTAGTATTCTCCTATTCATAAGTTTTACAGTGGCCTTTTTTTTTTCAGAAGTAAACGGTCCCATCCTTCTTCCTAGTGTGTCTTAGTCTGGGACCTCCAATGAAACCTATCCACCATAGATGTCCCTGCTGGTATTTGAAATACTGGTGACATAGCTTCTAGCATCACAGCCACATGTAAGCCACCAGAGTACAGCAAACTAAAAGCCTTATGAACAATATAAGTGAAACATTGTCTGATATATTACTGGAAAACATTATGAATTGCAGTGAATCATTACCTGACTTAGTGCTGGAAGATGAGCCTCTGTGATTGGAAGACACTCACAATAAGACTTGGGAAGAGCTGCCTCCTCAAAGTAGAGTTGACTTTAATGACGAGAATGGAATAAAACTTTCTGGACCTTCATTTGCTCCTGTATAATGATTCAAAGCAGGCAGAAAAAGCTGCATACATCCATTAATAATCAGAATGTGGAATGTATGAAGTATAAATCTAAGAAAATTGAAAATTGTCAGAAATGAAATAGAACACATAAAGATTGATATCCTAGGCATTAGTGAGCTTCAGTGGACTGGTATTTGCCATTTTGAATCAGATAATCATATACTGGGAATGACATATTAAAGAGGAAAAGCATTAAAAAGAACATTTCAAGATCTATCTTAAAGTAAAATATTGTCAGTGATAGGATAATATTCATAAGTGTACAATGAAGACCAGTTAATACTATTATTATTCAAATTTACTCAACAATTTCTTCAAAAGATGAAGAAATTGAAGTACTTTTTAAAATCAACTTCTGCAGTCTGAAATTGCCCCCAAATAAAATCAAGAAGTATTTATTTTAACTTACTATTGGAATGCAAAAGTTGGAAACAAAGAATAGCATTGGTTGTTGGAAAACATGGCCTTGGTGATAGAAATGATGCTGGAGACTGCGTAATAGAATTTTGCAATATCAATGACTTATTTATTGCAAATATTTTTTTCAGCAACATAAATGGCAATTATACACATGGACCTCACCAGATGGAATACCCAGGAATCAATTCAACTACATCTGTGGGAAGAGTCAATAAAGAAGGTCAAATCATCAGTCAGAACAACATCAGGAGCTGACTGTGGAACAGACCATCAATTGCTCATAATGCAAGTTCAAGATGCAGGTGAAGAAAATGAAAACAAGTCCACAAGAGCCAAAATATGACCTTGAATATATCCCACCTCAATTCAGAGACCATGTGAAGAACAGATTTGACTCATTGAACAACAATGACCAAAAACCAGACGAGTTGTGGGATAACATCAAGAACATCATACATGAAGAAAGTAGGATGTTATTAAAAAGACAGGAAGGAAGAAAAGCCCAAAACAGATGTCAGAAGAGACTCTTGAAACTTGCTGTTCAATGGAGAGTAGCTAAAGTGAACGGAAGAAATGGTGAAGTAAAAGAGCTGAACAGAAGGTTTCAAAGGGCAGCTTGAGAAGATAAAAGACCTGGAATTAGAAAACCAAAAGGGAAGCTCAGAATTTCTCAAGTTGAAAAAATTGAAGAAAAAGTCAAGCCTCAAGTTGCAATATTGAAGGATTGCAAGGGGAAAATATCGAAACATGCAGGAAGCATCAAAAGAAGGTGGAAGGAACACACAGTCACTGTACCAAAAAGAACTGGTTGATGGTCATCCATTTCAGGAGGTGGCATATGATCAAGAACCAATGGTATTGAAGGAAGAAGTTGAAGCTGCACTGAAGGAATTGGCAAAAAAAAAAAAAAAAAAATCAAGAATTGACAGAATATCCATGGAGAGTTTCAAAAAATGAATGCCATGATGGAGGCACTTACTTATCTACAAGAAATTTGGAGGGCAGCTACCTGGCCAACTGACTGGAAGAGATCCATATTTGTACCCATTCCAAAGAAAGGTGATCCAAGAGAATGTGGAAATCATCAAACAATATCATTAATATCACAGGGAAGTAATATCTTCCTGAAGACAATCCCAAAATGGTTGCAGCAGTATATACACAGGGAATTCCAGAAATGCGAGCTGGATTCAGAAGAGGACATGGAACAAGGGATATCATTGCTGATGTCAGATGGATCATGGCTTAAAGCAAAGAATACCAGAAAGATGTTTAGCTGTGTTTTGCTGGCTATGCAAAGCCTTTGACTCCTTAGATTATAACAAATTATGGATAACATTGTGAAGAATATTGTTGTTGCTGTTTGGAACTGGTTGTCCCCGACTTATAGTGTCCCTAGTTACGACAAAATGGAACACTGCCCCATCATACACCATTCTCACAATCCCTGCTATGTTTGAGCCCATTGTTACAGCCACTGTGTCAATCCATCTTACTAAGGGTTTTCCCCTTCTTTGGTGACTCTCTACTTTACCAAATGTTATTTCCTTCTCCAGGGAGAATTCTTCTCCAGGAATCCATCATCAAAAAGGACATCTTAAGATCTGTCTTGAAGTTCAGTACTGTCGGTGATAGAATAATATCCATACACTTATAAGGAAGGCAGTTAATACTACTATTATTCAAATTTATGGACCAACTACTACAGACAAAGATGAAGAAATTGAAGACTCACCAACTTCTGTAGTCTGAAATTGACCAAACTTGCAGTTAAGATTTATTCATAATTATTGGTGATTGGAATGTGAAAGTTAGAAGCAAAGAAAAATCATTAGTAGTTTGTCTAAAAAACCTTATGAATAGCAGTGAAACATTGTCTGATACAGTGCCTGAAGATGAGCCCCTCAGTCTGGAAAGTGCTCAAAATATGACTGGGGAAGAGCTACCTCCCCAAAGTCATGTCGACCTTAATGAAGTGAATGGAGTAAAGTTTTTGGGAGTTTGATTTGCTGATGGGGCATGATTTTAAATGGTAAAAAACAGCTGCAAACATTCATTAAAAATTGGAACATGGAATATATTAAGTATGAATCTAGGAAAATTGGAAGTTGACAAAAATGAAATGAAATGGATAAAGATCTATATCCTATGCATTAGTAAGTTGAAATGGACTGGAATTGCCATTTGGAATCAATCATATGATCTACTATACTGAGAATGACAAACTGAAGAGGAATGGCATCACATTCATTGTCAGAAAAGAACATTGAGAAGAATAGGAATTCCAAAACACTTAATTGTGCTCATGAAGAACCTGAACTTAGACCAAGAGGTTGTTTGAACTGAACAAAGGGACACAGAACGATTTAAAATATGCAAAAGTGTGCACCAGCGTTATATTCTTTTGCTAGTCTTATTCAGTCTGTGTGCTGAACAAATAATCTGAGAAGCTGGACTGTACAAAGAAGAACACAGCATCAGGATTGGAGGAAGAATCTTTAACAACCTGTGACATGCAGGTGACACAACCTTGATTGCTGAAAGTATATATGACTTGGAGCACTTACTGATGAAGATCAAAGACTAAAGCCTTTGGTATAGATTATACCTCAACATAAACAAAACTAAGCACAACTAGACCAATAAACAACATTATGATAAATGTAGAAAAGATTGATATGTCAAGAATTACATTTTACTTGAATCCACAATCAATGGACATGGAAGCAGCAGTCGGGAAATCAAATGACATATTACATGGAACAAACATGTTGAAAAGGATCTCATTGAAGTGTAAAAACAAAGAAGCCACTTTCAGGACTACAGTGAGCCTGATTCAAGCCATGGTATTTTCAGTTGCTTCATATGCATGCAAAAGCTGTACAGTGAATAAAGAAAGACTGAACAAGAATTAATGCCTTTGAATTATGATGTTGGTGAAGAATACTGAATGTATCATTGACTCCCAGAACAAATGTGTCTTGGAATGAACAAATGTATCTTGGAAGAAGTACAGCTAGTGAGGATGGTGAGACTTTATCTTACTTTGTACATGTTACTAGGAGGCACCAACTTGGAGAAAGATATCATGCTTGGTAAAGTAGAAGGTCAGTAAAAAAAAAGGAAGACCCTCAGTAAGATGCATTGACAGAAGGGTTGCAACTGTGGGTTCAGAAATAACAATGATTATGAGTATGGTGCTGTATCAGGCAGTGTTTTATTTTGTTGTTCATAGGGTGTTCTGGTTACCTAGTGCCGCTCTGACAGGAACATACCACAAATGGGATGGCCTTAACAAAAAGGAGTTTATTCTTACAATTTGGAGGTTTTTAATCCATGGTCAAAGTGCCAGGCTCTAGGGGCTGTGTGAAAGCCCCACAACCTTGGGCTTCAGCTCTGTCTCTTGCTCCTGACCCATTGAAGCTAGAAGCATCTCTTCAGTCAGGCAGCTACTGGCTGCTGAGGCTAACAAGCCCAAGGTCGACAAATAAAATGGCATAGTCCCGATGTTACCAAACTACATGGTAGGCCATTAATTCAAGTCTATTGTAAGTCCCAAGATCGGCAGAGCATGGCAGGCTGCTGCTGCACAATGACATGGCTACATTCAGGGTCCAAGTGTGCTGTAAGCTAGAGAGCATTCCCAAAGTTGCTTCTTATATACAGGAAGCAGACCACATACCCAAAGAAGCTACTTAGCTGCTTGTGGTAGATCCCACCATGGAGTTGATTGCCAGTCTCATCATGAGGAATAACTGCCGCCAGCTGCCCAGCTACTCAATCAGGCCCAGCCAAGTTGACACACAAACATGACTACCACATAGGGTCATTATGAATCAGAGCTGATTTGATGGCACTTTACTATAGCAGAACTTGGAGTGAGACTAGAAGTACATACAGTTAGTATAATGAGTTTCCATTAGGTGTTTTCTGTCCATCAGACCCTTATAATGTGTTGTAAGCCAGTAGAAGATAGATCTCTTGAATATACCCTGGAGATTGTTGTTGTTGTTATGTGCCGTCGAGTCAGACCCGACTCATACTGACCCCTCCTTGTGTTTCCAAGGCAGTATCACTATGGAAGTAGATTGCCCAACCGTCCTTCCGAGGAGTGGCTGCTGGGTTTGAACCACCAGCCTTCTGGTTAGCAGTGAAGTGCCTTAGGCGCTATGCTATCAGAGCTCCTACCCTGAAGATCACAATATTAAACAAAACAAAACAAATCAAAAACACATATCATCTCTACAAACTTTTATCTTTCATCTAATACTTACAAAGCACTAATCTAGGCTCTGAAGAGCTCTGGTGACACAGTGCCTAGGACTTGACTGCTAACCTGAAGTTTGGTAGTTCAAACCCACCAGCTGCTCTGTGGAAGGAAGATGGGGCAATCTACTTCTGTAAAGATATACAGCCTTGAAAACCCAGTGAGGTCACTATGAGTCATAATTAACTTGATGGCAATGAGGTTTTGTGAGTCTAGGCTTCATGACTAAAAGCACTCTAGTGATTTGAAAAATGTATCAAAATTGAGTATCCAATTGTGCCAAAAGTGGTCCCTCATAGTGACTTTAACTCTGTAAGTCTGAGTTTTCTCATCTGTACATTTAGGAGAATAGACAAATTAGAAAATTTTCAAACTATTTTTAGTAACAAATTTATTTTTTACATTAATGTCTTTACTGGTGCTCCCCTGTATTAATAGGATAAAAGGAAAACATGGTCTGTCATAGAAGGAAGTGAGTTTACTCAGAACCTCCAATTTCCCATCATCTCTCTAGGGCTCTTCAGTTAATGATGCCTTAGAACATAGTTTGAAACCCAGTGGACTAGAAGATCTCCAAAGTCCTTTCCAAGTTTATATTTGAAACATCAGGTGTGGTTCATCATATTGGTGCCTACAAATAGGAAGTGCTGAATATTTTTGAACTACTGAATTGAATTGCTTTAAGCTAGCACTATTCAAAATCTTTAGTTTTATTATTTTTTTTCTTTCCTAATCAGCTTCTATCAGAACCAAAAAAACACAAAGCAAACCAAAACAAAACCTAGTTGCTGTGAACTGGACTCCAGCTCTTGGCAACCCCATGTGTGTCAGAGGAGAACTATGCTCTATAGGTTGTCAATGGTTGATTTTTTGACGTAGATTGTCAGGCCTTTCTTTCATGGTGCCTCTGGGTGGACTCAAATGTCTAACCTTTCAGTTAGCAGCCAAGCACCTTAACCATTTGTACCACCCAGGAACTTCTTTTTGAGACTGGAACTGGAATATGCTTTACTTGTTAGGCTCACATGGTTTTCTAGCAGTATATCTAACTGAAAACTCAATTTCTTATTTGGTCTTGTTTAATGATGTTAGAGGAGCACATGTTTGCTTCCCAGATAGTAAGTGGTTTAATGTTTCTTTGGCCTTAATTAAACACAGATATTTGGTAATATATGCTTAACAAAAATAAGCAAATGTAAGCATTCACAAAGAATGGGATCTGCCTTAGCAGATATAAGGAAAATTGGTTAACAATTTACTAAAATAAGTCTATGGATAACTACATAAATAAACTTTTTTTTAAATAGCATTTCCTCAAAATAATTAAATTGACTATGATACTTTAGGGATTATACAAGATTTTCAGAGACAAAATATGTGCCTGGGAAAATTTTTTTCTGCGCTAAATAAGATTTTAGTGGGTTAAAATTTTAGTAAATTAGAATAACTAAAGACAACACCTACTATAGATGGAGAATTGTAAGTACAACTCTGGTCTTTGGGGGTATAAGAAGCATTTCTCTGGGGACATAAAGAGAGTTTTCTGCTTTATTTTGAGATTACATCTGCTGAAATGCTATATTCATAAAGATTCTTACAGAAACTTAGCAAGTATTATGGAATTTTTTTAAAGTTTAAATGCAAATGTGCCTTTCTCTCCCTCTCCTCCAATAAGAATAAATGGATGATTATAAAGAAATACGGAAAAATTGTTTAGCTTTGGTTACTGAGAATAAGAACAACATGGACAATTAAATTTAACAAGTAATTACCAGGACTCATTTTAAGACAAGTAATTTTAACCTCATCCCCCACTGAAATCCAGAGCTACTAACCGATTGCAAATCTAATTGGGTTTAATTTCATTTCCATTATTTTGCCTACATACTCTCTGAAGTGGTGCCCAAAAAGGAAGAGGATAGTCATAAGAAAGTGTGTGAAGGAGAAGTGGAAAAGTGGACAAGTATCTACTGAAGAAGTGACTCATTGAGCTTGAAAGGAAGTTGGCTGAGATGGAATTGATCTCTTCCAGCAGTTAATTTGACTGGATTTCCCCTAAATAAAACTTTGTTGATATCCTTTCTTTCATGATATCCCCCATAGCTCTAACCCTTGATATCCCCCATAGCTCTAACCCTTTCTAGATCTTACCACTCAGAGGATAGCACATATTAAATCTGGAATTAAAACTCTGAGGGAAACTGGACCCTTGTAATTGTCAAATCTATTTCCAAGCATCCATTTTCCTTAGGGTTGGTTGTGTTAGTTTGTGTCATGCAGTCAAAATGATTGTTGTCTAAAGTCGATGACAATAATGACTAAAAAGACAGTATTCTTTAGCTAGTAGTCAAAACAGACACTATTTTTAGAACATCAGAGATAATCCCAATGGTACACCACTGCATACACACACACACACACATATATACATTTATTTTAAATGAAAACATATATATGCTCATAGTATATCACATCCACTTGTATGTTGTTTTTATTTAGTCTTTGTTGTTATCATTGTTGTTAGGTGCTACCTAGTCAGCTCCGATTCACAGCAACCATATGTCCAACAGAACAAAACACCATCTGGTGCTTCACCAGCCTCACAATCCTTGCTTTACCTGAGCCCATTGTGGCAGCCACTGTGTCAATCCATCTTGTTGAGGGTCTTCTCTCTTTTTGTTGACCCTCAACTTTACCAAGCATGATATCCTTCTCCAGGGAATTTTCCCATCTGACAACATTACCAAAGTAGGTAAGATGAAGTCTGGCCATTCTTGCTTCAAAGGAATATTCTGGCTGCACTTCTTCATGGACAGAATTGTTCATTCTTCTGGCAGTCAGTGTTACTTTCAGTATTTTTCGCCAACACTGCAACTCAAAAACATCAACTCTTTTTACTCACTGTGGAGTCAATTAGACTCACAGCCACCCCTCCTTGGGTTTCTGAGGTAGTGTCACTATGGAAATAGATTGCCCAACCTTCCTTCTAAAGAGTGGCTGGGGGTTTGAACTGCCAGCTTTCTGTTTAGCAGTTACATGCCTTAAGCACTATGCCACCAGAGTTCCTTCACTCTTCTTAGGTCTTCCTTGTTCATTGTTCAGCTTTCACATGCATATTAAATGATTGAAAACACCATGGCTTGGGTTAGGGACACCTTAGTCTTCAAAGACACATCTTTGCTTTTCAGCATTTTAAAGATTTTTTTTGCAGCAGATTTTCCCGGTGCTATACTTCCTGTAGGAGCTCTGGTAGCATAGTGGCTAAAGCACTTGACTGTTAACCAGAAGGCTGGCGGTTCAAACCCACCAGCCACTCCTCGGAAGGAAGGTTGGGCAATCCTATTTCTGTAGTAATACTGCCTCGGAAACCCAAGGAGGGGTCGCTATGAGTCGGGGCTGACTCGATGGCACATAACAACAACAACAACAACATACTTCCTGTGATTTCTTGACTACCGCTTCCATGGGTGTTGATTGTAGAACAAAGTAATATGAAATTTTTGACAACTTCAATGTTTTCTCCATTGATCATGATGTTGCTTATTGGTCCAGTTGTGAAGATTTTCGTTTTCCTTTTGTTGAGTTGTAATCCATACTGCAGACTGGAGTCTTTAATCTTCATTAGTAAGTACTTCAAGTCATCTTCACTTTCAGCAAACTCGACTGTGTCATCCAGATATCACAGGTTGTTAATGAGTCTTCCTCCAATCCTGATGTTGTGTTCTTCTTCATGTAGTCTGGCTTCTTGGGTTATTTACTCAGCATAAAGATTGAATAAATATGGTGAAAGGAAGCAACTCTGACACATTCCCTTCCTGATTTTAAATCAGGTATCCCCATGTCCTGTTTGAAGGACAGTTTCCTGATCTATCTACAGGTTCCTCATGAGCACATTTAAGTGTTTTGAAATTCCCATTCTTCTCAATGTTATCTATACTTTGTTTTGATCCACACAGTCCAATGCTTTTGCATAGTAAATAGAACATAAGTAAATATCTTTCTGATATTCTTTGCTTTGAGCTAAGACCCATCTGACATCAGCCATGATATTCCTTGTTCCATGCCCTCTTCTGAATCTAGCTTGCATTTCTGGAAGTTCCCTGTCAATATACTGCTGCAACAGTTTTTGCAACAGTAAAATCAGTAAGATTTTACTTGCCTGTGATATTAATGATATTTTTCTGTAATTTCCACATTCTGGTGGATCATCTTTCTTTGAAATGGGTAAAAATATGGATTGCTTCCAGTCAGTTGGTCAGGTAGTTGGCTTCCAAGTTTCTTGGCATAGATGAGTAAGTGCCTCCAGCATGATATCTATTTGATGAAAAATCTCAATGGATATTCTGTCAATTCTAGGAGACTTGTTCTTCATCAACTCCTTCAGTGGAGCTTCAACGTCTTCCTTCAGTACCATTGGTTCCTGATCATATGCCACCTCCTGAAATGGATGAACATTGACCAATTCTTTTTGGTACAATGACTTTGTGTATTCTTTCCATCTTTGCTTGCTCTTTCCTGAATCATTCAGTGTTTTGTCTGTAGAATCTTTCAATATTGCAATTTTAGCCTTGAATTTTTTCTTCAGTTCTTTCAGCTTGAGAAATGCTGAGCATAGTCTTCCCTTTTGGTTATATAACTCCAGATCTTTGCACATTTCATTAGAATAATTGACTTTATCATCTCGAGCTACTGTTTGAAATCTTCTGTTCAGCTCTTTTATTTTGTCATTTCTTCCATTTGCTTTAGCTACTCTCTGTTCAACAGCAAGTTTCAGAGTCTCTTCTGATATCCATTTTGGTCTTGTCTTCTTTTCTTCCCTTTTTAATGATCCTTTGCTTTCTTCACGGATGATATTCTTGATGTCATCCCACAATTCTCTAGTTTTCAGTCATTGCTATTCAGTGTGTCAAATCTATTCTTTAGATGGTCTCTAAATTTAGGTGGGGTATAATCAAGTTCATATTTTGGCTCTCATAGACTTGTTTTAATTGTCTTCAACTTCATCTTGAACTTGCATATGAGCAGTTTATGGTCTGTTCCACAGTCAGCTCCTGGCCTTGTTTTGGCTGACGATATTGAGCTTTTCCATCTCCTCTTTCCATAGATGTAGTTGAACTAATTCCTGTGTGTTCCATCTGGTGAAGTCTATGTGTATATACACCATTTATGTTGTTGAAAAAGGGTATTTGCAGTGAATAAGTCATGGTATTGCAAAATTCTGTTATGTGATCTCCTGCATCATTTCTATCACCAAGGCCATATTTTCCAACCACTGGTAATTCTTTGTTTCCAACATTTGCATTCAGGTCACAAGTGATAATCAACACATCTTGATTGCATGTTTGGTCAATTTTAGACTGCAGAAGTTGGTAGAAATCTTCAATTTCCTCATTTTTGACTTTGTGGGTTGGCATGTAAATTTGAATAATAGTAACATTAACTGGTCTTCCTTGTAGACATATAAATATTATCCTATCACTGAGAGCATTGTACTTCATGATAGATCTTGAAACATTCTTTGTGACTATGAATACCACACCATTCTTCTTCAATTTGTCATTCCTGGCATAGTAGTAGATCATATGGTTGCCTGATTCAAAAAGGCCAAACCAGTTGCTTTCAGCTCGCTCAAACAAACCAAACTCACTGCTGTCAAGTCAGATCTGACTCATAGCACCCACTCCTTGGGTTTCCAAGGTAGTAAAACTACAGAAGTAGATTGCCCAAAGCTCCTTCTGAGGTTGGCTGGTGGGTTTGAACCACCAGCTTCTGGTTAGCAGTCAAGTGCTTTCAGCTCACTAATGCTAGGATATTGATCTTTATGTGTCGCATTTCATTTTTTGACAGCTGCCAATTTTCCTAGATTCATACTTTGTATATTCCATGTTCCGATTATTAATGGATATCTGCAACTGTTTCTTCCCATTTTGAGTCAAGCCATGTCATCAAAGAAGATTCTGAAATCTCTATTCCATCCATGTCATTAAGGTTGACTCTACTTTGAGGAGGCAGCTTTTCCCCAGTCATATTTTGAGTGTCTTCTGATGTGAGGGTTAATTTTCCAGCACTATATGGGACAGTGTTCCAGGGCTATTCATAAAGTTTTCCAGGAATATATCATATAGTGTTTAACTGCTATTCATGAGGTTTTCACTGGCCAATTCTTTGAGAAGTGGATGGCCCCTTCCTTCTTCCAAGTCTGTCTTAGTTTGCAAACTCCGCTGATACCTGTCCACCTTGGGTGACCCTGCTGGTATTTGAAACACTAGTGGTATAGTCGGTAGCTTCACAGCAACATATAAGCCAACACATTATGACAAAGTGATAGATGAATGGTAGCTTTAGGCTTTAGAAATTAGGAATATTGAATACAAAAATGGCTGGGTTTGTTTTATAGTCCTTTTTTTTTGTTGTTGTTGTTCATTAATACATTATTATCAAAGGTGGGATAACAGAAGCGGGGAGGGGAATATGATTGGGATACATATATAATTATAGGTTAAAAAAGATTACAGCATTGGTTCTGTTTTTTTTTTTTTTAAAGCTATTATTAATTTTATTATGTCTTTCATAATTGATGGCAACAACAAGGATAGAAGGTAGTGCCAATCTGAAAGGGTTATTGTAAAATACAAATAAGATAACACTGAAGACTTAATATAGTAGCTGAGAGAAACTACATGCTTATATTTTAATTACTCTCTCTTTTTTATTTATTGTGATTTAGGTGCAAATTTACGAAGTACGTTTGTTTTACTCTTAACAGTTCATGTACATTGATTTCACAGCCCCGATACAATCTCCAACTACATAAAAAAAAAAAAAAAAAACAACCATCTCTCCTCCCTGTGTCTACCCCTTCCATGTGTCCTTCTTATCTATGCACTCCTGTCTTTCCAGCTTTCCCTTTATGTAAATGCTGCCCCTCTGATGTGTCATGGCTGATTGATCTAAGTGGTGTGTCTCCCTAGGGTAGGTGGGTGTTCTGCTTGTAGGTCTTTGTACTGTTGGGCTGAGACCCAATCCATGGAAGTGAGTGCTTTTTTAGGCCCAAAGGATAACCTGGGACCAAAGTCTTGGGAATTCCACCAGTCTCTATCCAGCCAGTAATTCTGGTCATTTCTGTGTTTTTGAAATTTATTCCACATTTTTCCTCCCACTCTATCCAGGATCTCCAATTTTGATCCCTTTTTGAGTGGTTCGCATTGGTAGCTGGGCATCATCTAGTTCTTCTAGTATCAGGGTCATGAAAGCTGAGGTCCTCATGGTCTATCATATATTTGGACTAATTGTTTCCAAATGACTTTTATTTTCTCCACTCTTCTTTGCTCCAGATGAGAGGAGACCAATAGTTGCATCTTGGATGGCTGTTCAAAAACTTTTAAGATCCCAGTAGCTACTCACCAAAGTGGGATGTAGAACAAGATTTTTATGTAATAGTATATGGGGCCAATTGAGCTAATGTCCCCCGACCCAAGCCTACAGGTCCAGGGATTCTCCCCCTCAGGGTGTTTGGTTGTCTCTAAGAAGGTACTCCAACATTGTCCTCTGTTACTTCTATAATGTAAGTGGATAATTTTGTAGCATAAATACATATGTAAGAATATCTTCAGCCAAATCTATTCTTGGTCTTGAGTATATTCTTGTTTGCCTAACCCCATGTGATCTTCCCACCAGCCATTCCTCAGAAGGAAGGTTTGGCAATCCTACTTCCGTAGTGATACTGCCTTGGAAACCCAAGGAGGGGTCACTATGAGTCGGGTTTGACTCGACGGCACATAACAACAGTAACAACAATGTGATCTTCTTGAATATAAAATTGATAATTCTGACCCTAAAGATGTTGTATTTTCTTCTTTTGGTTTAATATTAGTGCATAAACCAATTGCCATCAAGTCCGTTCTGACTAATGGAGACCCCTTGTATGTCAAAGTATAACTGTACTTCATAGTATTTTCAATAACTGATTTTTCACAAATAGATCACCAGGCCTTTCTTTAGAGGTGCCTCTAGAGGAACTAAAATATCCAGTCCTTGGGTTAGCAGCCAAGTATGTTTATTTACCTCACATAGTAATGCTATATACAGCTGAAGGCTGTAATGAGGCCTTTAAGAACTTGAAAAGGAAGAAGCATTAATTGACTTTTGATAGCTCTCGTAGCATAGTGCCTAAGGCACTTGATTTCTAACCAGAAGGCTGGTAGTTCAAACCCACCAGCCACTCCTCGGAAGGAAGATTGGGCAATCTACTTCTGTAGTGATACCGCCTTGGAAACCCAAGGAGGGGTGGCTATGGGTCAGGTCTGACTTGATGGCAAACAAGTGTCTGACAGATATTCCATAACACCTGCTACCAAAGGTCTGACTTTTTTTTTTTTTTTAAATCCTATTTAAATATTTACAGTGGCTTATACAGAGACTTCTCCCTGTTGGAGACCACTGAGATGTCTATCAAGATGCTCTTCCGAACTCAGGTGTACTCTGGGACCAAAGGACCCTGAAAACAAGCACACCCACTACATGGTGAGTTACACTGACGGACACAGGATCACTACATTTTACAAATGAAGAAAGGTTAATGTAGTTGCACATATTAGTTATACTGTATATCTTCCTTTTTCTACATTTCAAAGTTTTCAATGCTGTGATCACTTCTCATTGCTCCCTACCTCTAAATGCTCTTAAGGTGATAACAATCAATAGTAAGAGAATGTCAATTGATTTATCATTTGCTTAATAATATAGGAAGGCAGAAATTTAAGCCTTGCTGAGATTGTAGAAATTGGTGGGGAAAACATGAAATATAGGAAGACTGTGTTGCAATTTAAGTGCATTCTCTGTGGATTCACTGATCTGATCACTTCCAGGTTGATGTGACTGAAATGACCATTCTTGAGTATGGTTAGGTGACTGAGAAGTGGTCTTTGAAATATACCAACACTAGGAAAACTATGAAGTATTGATGTAAACCTTAATGATTAGATTAAGTTTTATTTTCACACTTACAATGAGAATTATGTTCTTGACTGACTTTTTCCCTACTAATTCTTAAGAGCCAAAATGTGCCTGGCACATAGTATGTGCTTCAAAATATTGGCTGAAATGTACATTTAATCTGTAGCTGTCTTCCAAGTACAAGTGCAAAATATAAATGTACTTATTGCTGGCAGTTGGATGGGGGATAGACTTTAGTCATAAGACCTCTCTGAGGACTTGTTTCCTAGGCAGTGGAGAAAGGGAGGCAGGGGCTTTGGGGGTCCACAAACTTCACCCTAGGGTGGCCACCACCACTGTTTCATTGGACAGTCCATTTCTACCTTTGCTCAGATTTTTTTTTAAGCGCTGAAATGAACATTGTTCGGTTTCAGTTTTGCTGATGATAGAAAAACAAAACCATGATTCCTTCTTGATTGAAGCTTGCCTGACCCTTGTTACATTATAGCTCTGGCCTCAGTACTGATTACCAATTTATAGATGTGATCAGTTATCTAATACCATAGCTTCTGGCATACTTTTATTGAAATAACATGATAAAATGTAAAATTTAAACATCTTAAATGAGTCTTATCTGCTTCTCAAAATATACATAATCAGCACATTTAATGTTGCAATACTTGAGATCACAAATTTGTATACTGAATTACGGACCTAGCATTATTTCCATTACTAATTTATTATCCTGGTAAATGAAAAATTCTCAAAGTTGCTTATCTTTTAGATAATTTTGTATCTTCTTCTTAAGATAGTATAGCATTCAGTATACAATGGTGATCTTCTTGTAAACATTCTATTAGGAGTTGGGGCTACAAAGTCTAATGAAACACTTTCCTTGATCTGAGAAGATTTCAGTCTAGATTGGGAAGGCAGGGAATTACTATGCATGGAATACTATGATAAAAGAATACCCAGAGTGCTAGAGACATACATAAGAAGGGCAATAAGGCATTGGAGGGACAGCCAGGAAGATGTTTCAAGTGAGTATGACTGCTAACAAGAAGGCTGATGGTTCAAACCCACCAGCCATTCCTTGGAATGAAGATTGGGTGATCTACTTCCATAGAGATACCACCTTGGAAACCCAAGGAGGGGTCACTATGAGTCGAATTGACTCAATGGCAGTGAGTTTTTTTTTTTTTAATGTATCAGTTAAGCAAAGAACAGAATAAAAGGACAAATAGAGAAATGAAAGAGAAGGACATTATTTGGCCAAACAGCTGCAGATGATGAGTCCAGAAAGATGAGTAGGAATTGGACATAATGAAATAATTTTTAAAAATTCAGAATTGTATTCTGAATGATATGGGAAGCTTCTAATGGATTTTAAGAAATGATCAGATTTGTAGTTTTGAAAAATTACTTCAAAACATTGTAAAAGAAAGATTATGGTGAAGAGAGATTCAGATGGCAGGCAGACTTCAAAAAAAAAAAAAAAGGGGACTGATTAGAAGAACAGTGTTGAGGATTGTTAGGAGACAATTAGAGTGGAATTGTTGGGAAAGGGACATAGAAAAAAGAGATATGAAATTTTCATTTCTAGAGTCTAAAGGTGATTTAAATTGAGGGGAGGATATTGGTTGAAGAGAGGGGCTTGTGATAAATCTAAATTTTCTGTCTTAGTTGACTCAGTGGAAAAATACAGGAGGGAAGAAGACAACTAAGATTTTAATATATCAAAGTTGTCATGACTGTGAGATATCAAGTTGGATCCATCCAGTAGGCAGTTGGATTCTGTCTTAATTATCTAGTTCTCCTATAACAGAAATAACACAAGTGTGTGGCTTACCAAATGGAAATTTATTTTCTCACAGTTTTTAGAAGGATGGAAGTCTAAAGTCAGGGTGTTGGCTCTGGGAAACAATTTCTTTCTAGGTAGGCTCTGGAAGAAGGTTGTTGTCTATTTGACCTTCTGTTCCTGGGTGATCATCTCGTGGCTTTGTATCTCTCTTCTCCTTTCTCTACCCCCTGGCTTTCTTGTTTAATCCCTTTTACATCTCACAGTGGGGCTTGGAGGCTGCTTTTTGCTTGGGGCTGGCTCTATTTTAAGGTTGGGGCCTCAGGTAGGTGGGGGCAGAGGGATTAGGAACAACTAAAGGAGATGAACTTGCCTGTCAGTTTGTTGTCCTTTCTTGGCTTACATGTTGCTGTGAGGCTGGAGGCTATGCCACCAGTGTTGCCAAATGCCAGCAGGGTTACCCATGGTGGACAGGTTTCAGTGGAGCTTCTGGGCTAAGACAGACTCAGGTGAAGGAAGAGGCCATCCACTTCTCAAACAATTGGCCAGTGAAAACCTTGTGAATAGCAGTGAAACACTATCTGATATATTACTGGAAAACTTTATGAATAGCCCTGAAACATTGTCTGATATAGTGTTGGAAGATGAGCTCATCAGGTAGGTCAGAAAGCACCCAAAATTTGACTACGAAAGAGCTGACTCCTCAAAGTAGAGAAAACCTTAAAGCTATGGATAGAGTAAAGCTTTCAGGACCTCCATTGGCTGATGTGGCATGACGCAAAATGAGTAGAAACAGATCCAAACATCCATTAGTAACTGGAACATGGAATGTACAAAGTATGAATCTAGGATAATTAGAAGTTGTCAAAAATGAAATGAAATGAAATGCATAAAGGTCAATATTTTAGGCATTAGTGAGCTGAAATGGACTGGTTTTGGCTATTTTGAATCAGATAACCATATGATCTACTATGCCAGGAATGACAAATTGAAGAGGAATGGTGTAGCATTCATTGTCAAAAGACTACCTCAAGATCGGTCCTGAAGTACAATGCTGTTAGTATAGGATAATGTCCATATGCCTAAGGAAGACCAGTTAATACTACTATTATTCAAATTTATGCACCACCACCCCCCCAAAGCCAATGGTGAGGAAATTGAAGATTTGTACCAATTTCTACAGTCTGAAATTGACCAAACATGTAATCAAGATGCATTGATTATCATTGGTGACTGGAATGCAAATGTTGGAAAAAAAGAGGAGTTACTAGTAGTTGGAAAATATGGCCTTGGTGATAAAAATAACACTGGAGAACACGTGATAGAATTTTGCAAGACCAACAACTTATTCATTGCAAATACCTTTTTCAACAACAATGGCTATGCACATGGACTTCACCAGATGGAATACACAGGAATCAGATTGACAACATCTGTGGCAAGAGGCAGTAGAGAAGTTCAATATCCTTGGCCAAAACAAGGCCAGGAGCCGACTGTGGAACAGACCATCAACTGCACATATGCAAGTTCCAGTTGACATAGAATACAATTAAAACAAGTCCATGAGAGACAAATGAGACCTTGATAACATCCCTCCTGAATTTGGAGACCATTTAAAGAATAGATTTGATGCACTGAACACCAATGACTGAAAACCAGAGGAATTGTGATATGACATAAAGAACATCATCCATGAAGAAAGCAAGAGGTCATTAAAAAAACAAGAAAGGAAGAAAACAACAAAATGGGTGTCAGAAGAGATTCTGAAATTTGCCTTTGAGTGGAGAGTAGCTAAAGCAAATGGAGGACAAGATAAAAGAGTTGAACAGAAGATTTCAAAGAGCAGCTTGAAAAGACAAAGCCAAATTATTATAATGAAATATGGAAAGACCTAAAGTTAGAAAATCGAAAGGGAAGAACATGCTCAACATTTCTGAAGCTTAAGAAACTGAGGAAAAAATCATGGGCAAAATATTGAATAATGCAGGAAACACCAGAAGAAGATGGAAGGAATAAACAGAGTCAATGTACCAAGAACAATTGGTCAATATTAATCCATTTCAGGAGGTGGCATATGAGGAAGAACCACTGGTATTGACAAAGAAGTGGAAGCTTCACTGAAGGAATTGGTGAAGAACAAGGCTCCAGAAATTGACAGAATACCCATTGAGATGTTCCTACAAATGGATGCCCTGCTGGAGACACTCACTTGTCTACGACAAGAGATTTGGAAGACAGTTACCTGGCCAACTGACTGGAAAAGATCCATCTTTTTACCCATTTCAAAGGTGACCACACAGAATGTGGAAATTATCAGACAATATCATTAATATCACATGCAAGTAAACTCTTACTGAAGATAATACAAAAATGGTTGCAACAGTATATTGACAGAGAGCTTCCAGTAATGCAAGCTGGATTCAGAAGAGGACAAGGAATGAGGGAGATCATTGCTAATATCAGAGGGATCTTGGCTGAAAGCAAAGAATACCAGAAAGATGCTTACTTCTGTTTTATTGATGTTGGAAAAGCATTAGATTTTGTGGATCATAACAAATTATGGATAACATTGAGAAGAATGGGAACTCTAGAACACTTGATTGTGCATAGATCAAGAGGCTGCCATTCGAACAGAACAAGGGGATACTGCATGGTTCAAAATCAAGAACTGAGTGTGTCAAGATTGTATCCTTTCACCATACTTATTCAATTTGTATGCTGAGCAAATAATCCAAGAAGCTGGATTATATGAAGAAGAACATGGCATCAGGATCAGAGGAAGACTCATTAACAACCTGCAATATGCAGATGATGCAGCTTTGCTTGCTGAAAGTAAGGATGACTTGAAGCACTTACTGATGAAGATTAAAGACTATAGTCAACAGTATGGATTGCACCTCAATATAAAGAAAACAAAAATCCTCACAACTGGACCAACAAGCAGCATCATGATAGATGGAGTAAAGATGGAAGTTGTCAAGGACTTCATATTTCTTGGTTCTATAATCAACACCAATGGAAACAGCAGTCAAGACATCTGATGACGTGTTGTGTTGGAAAAATCTGCTACAAAAACTTCTTCCAAGTGGTGAAGAGCAAAGATGTCTCCTTGAAGACTAAGGTGCACCTAACCCAAGCCATGGTATTTTCAATCATCTCTTATGCATGTGAGAGCTGGATAAAGAATAAGGAAGACTGAAGAAGAGTTGATGCTTTTGAGTTGTGGTGTTAGAGAAGAATGCTAAGAATACCATCATCTGCTAACTAACAAATAAGGACTAACAAATCTGCCCTGGAAGAAGTGCAACTAGAATGTTCCTTGGAAGTGAGAATGGCCAGACTTCGTCTCACCTACTTTGGTCATGTTGCCAGAAGGAACCAATCCCTGGAGAAGTATATGATGCATGGTAAAGTGGAAGGTCAATGAAGAAGGGGAAGGCCCTCAACGAGATGGATTGATACAGTGGCTACAATGATGGGCTCAGGTATAGCAAGGATCATGAATCTGGCACAAGCCCAGGCAGTGTTTCATTCTCCTGTGCATAGGGTAGCTATGAGTCAGGGACCACTCGAAGGCACCTAACACCAACAACTTATCTCAAAAGAGATTGACTCAAGACACACTCTACACCAATCCTGCCTTATTAACATAAAAAAGAAATATCATTCCCAAAAGACATTATAATCACAGGCATAGAGGTTAGAGTTTACAAAACATATTTTTAAAAGGGAATAATTCAATCCATAACAGATACTTACATCAGCGATCTAGGAATGCTGTCTCAGTTGGAGATACAGATTTAGGGGTCTTCAAAGGTTTTTAAACAAAGACTGTAAATGAGAGAGCACACTGAATGATAAAACCACAGGACTAAGAATGAATTCCCTGAGAGCAGTCACATATCAGTGAAAAATGGGATAGATGGAACCTGAAGGAGGGAATGGTATAAAAAATCAGGAATCTAAGAGCTTCACTACAGAGAGTATGGTTAATAATGCACAATGCCTCAGACAAGTTAGGAGTTAAAGAAATAAGTGTCCATGGAATCTGCAAAATTGAGTAAGCACTAGTGATCATAAAGGAACAATTTAGTGAGGTAATAAGCATTGGATCAGGATTATAAGTGGCATATGTGGTGAATAAAAGGGAAAAAGTAAGAATACTTTGTATAAATTTATTGACAGTGTGTTACTAGTGCCAGGGTTATTATTGTTGGTGGCCATTGAGTCACCTCTGACTCATGGTTCCTCCATGTATTACAGAGTAGAACTGAGCTCCACAGGGTTTTCTTGGCTCTGCAATCTTTACAGAACCACATTTCCAGGCCTTTTTTTCTGTAGGTGAGTTTGAGCAAACTACTTTGCTCCCAGGCTTTTTATGAGTGCCATTAACATCATATAAAAAAAGTGTTATGGGAATTCAGAGAAGGGACTAGTAAATTGAATTTCTAAGTAGAAGTTACTAGAAGAGTAAGAAAAGTTTCAAAGAGGAGACAGTATTTGATTTGAGCCTTAAAATAGAGGAGTATGATTTTGATAGATAAGGGAAGTTGAGGGAATGTTACAAGTAGAAGGAATGACATTAACATAGGTGTGATGCTTAAAAAAGTGATTTCAAACTTTGCCATGGATCCAGTTCACCTGGAAACTTGTCAAAATTTGTTTCCTGGGTCCTACACCCAGAGTGTCTGATTCAGAAGGTGTGGAATGGAAACACAGAATTTTCCTTCCAAATTTTGTTTAAAACCACTAATTTAGGAAGAGTTTGTGTGAAAATGAATTAGAAAGTAATGGTAGAAGACACAGCCATAGGAAAAAAAAAATTAAGAAGGTCTGGAATATTTGTCTAAGACGTTTTTTATTCCTTAGCAAATTGATACAACTGAAAGTTTTGGACAAAGGTGATTCAAGTTTTACTCTTAGAAGTTTTGTTTGTTAGTTGTAGGAAGGATTCACTCCTTCATGGATGAAATTATTATATATATTTGTGTATGTATGTATGTGTGTATATATATATAACACTCACTGCTGTCAAGTCGATTTGAGTCACAGAGACCCCTCCTTGGGTTACTGAGGCGGTATCTCTACCAAAGTAGATTGCCCAGTCTTCCTTCCAAGGAGTGGCTGGTGGGTTTGAACCACCAGCCTTCTGGTTAGCAGTCAAATGCCTTAGGCACTATGCCA